>NC_056746.1:191816767-192064267 GCF_019279795.1 Protopterus annectens | reverse complement strand
TTCTACAGGCACCTACAAGAATGCATGGATCGTGCTATCCCAAGCAAAACCAAGACTCACTCCTCCAAGAAAAGGAAACTAGTCTGGTGAACTCTTGCCATAAACAAGCTATACAATAGGAGGAGGAAACTAGTACAGAAAAGAGTAAAATCCCAAGAAGGGAAGACATCCCTGATCACTACCAGCAAGAAACTACGATCCCTCAAAATCATCCAAAGTGAGTTTCGAAAGAAAAATTGCCAAGGACTCCAAAGATAACCACAAGGCATTTTTTAGCTATGTCAAGAATCTAAGTGGCAGTGCAGAATGGTACAAAATACATTGAACCGACCAATATTGCCAACATCCTGGCAGACAGGTTCAGCGCAAACTTCACCCCCCTCACCCCCAAAAGGGCCCATAACCATACCAGAAGAATGTAAAGCTCCTGAAATCAAAGACGCTCAGGTTAAAACAGCCCTCTCCAAAGCCAAAAACACAGCATCAATGGGACCGGATGGTGTCCCAGGCTGCGTCCTACATGAGCTCAAAGATGAACTAACCCCTCACCTAAACACACTGTTCAAACTCAGCCTCTCTACAGGTTATGTACCCATAGAGTGGCGCACAGCAACGGTTATTCCGCTCCACAAAGGTGGAGCCACAACAGACCCCGGGAACTATCTCCCTATAAGCCTGATTAGCCTGGTCTGCAAGGCTATGGAGCATATCATCATGGAACTCATTAACAGAAACATTGGGAACCTCCAAATACTGGACCCTACCCAGTTTGGCTTTAAGGGCAGATCATGCGTCCTAAATCTGGTGGACTTCTTTGAGACAGTTACCAAGGATATAGATGAGGGAAAGGTGGTGTACACAGCCTACCTAGACCTCACAAAGGCCTTTGACACCATTCCCCATTCTGGAATTATAGACAAGCTCACCAGCCTGAGCATAAACCCCTATGTCACAAAAGATGGGTTGCCAACTGGCTCACTGACAGAACCCACATGGTAAGAGTTGCGGGAGCTAGGTCTGACTAAACCAGTTACAAGTGGCGTTTCCCCAGGGCTCAGTCCTAGGACCCCTCCTGCTTGGCGTATACTTCTCAGAGGTACAGGCAAGCACAGGAGGACTATGGCTGACCAAGTTCGCAGACGACTGCAAACTAGGGGCTATAATTGACTCTCCGGCTGACACAGACATCCTCTAAAAGGGTCTCACTGAGACAGACACCTGGTGCCAAAATCATGGCCTCAAGCTAAATGCCAAAAAGTGCATATTCATCCCCTTTGGAAAAAGCAAAGTACCCACAAACTACCACATAGGTGGTAGTCCCCTAAATACGGAAGATGTAATAAGGGATCTGGGTACCCAAGTAGATAGTAAACTTTCCTTTGATAATCACATTGCCAAAGTGGTTAGAAAATCCTACGTGGCACACCATCACAAAAGGGTTCGCATCCAGATCAGAGAGAGGTCATTGTGCCCCTCTACTCATCGCTCATCAGACTCATCATAGAGTACAACACCCCATTTGGGATGCATCTTACAAGACACCTGCAACAGCTGGAAAGACCACAGAAGTACCTCACCAAGAGGATCACTAGCCTCAAACAGATGCCCTATGCAGCTCGACTGAAGAAACTCCAGCTGTACTCTGTTGCATATCGCTTACTCTGAGGTGATCTCTGCCTGACATACAAGGCCATGTCCAGCCCAGAACTGATGCACATGCTCCACCTAAAGAAAAGCTTATCCCCTCGAGCCACATGCTCTAGGGATCTAAACCTCACCACAACAATAAATACGATGTGCTGGAGGGATAGATTCCTGTCACAGAGACTTCCCATGCTTTGGGACAAGATTCCAACCTACATTAGGCAGAGCTCCTCGCTAACACTCAAGAGAAACCTTGACGAATGGATGGGGAAACTAAGTTTACCGCGGGGATCACTTCAGTGGCTCTGCTGGACAGAGGCACAGGGAACTAATCTAAAGTGGTGGCGAAAGCCAACACATTCTGGCTAGGCTTATAAATGCCTTTGGGCAGATAGCCTAGTACCACCTATATGGGAGAGTACCACAGCTCATGCAGAGAAAAGGGTGGAGGAAGAGGTAGCAGTCTCCTGGAAGCCATGGAGGATGTCTTTTGCAAATCCTGCCCTAGCTCTGGAGAGGTTATCCAACTTTTAGTGCTTGGTGAATGTGTACAGAAGACCATGTGGCCACCTCTAGGATAGTGGCTGAACCCAGGCCTTTGAGAAAGGCCCCTGAAGAGGCCACTGCTCTAGTGGAGTGGGCTCTGTGTAGGGTAACTTTACCATGGAAAGAATAACGGAAGGATATAGTTTTGCAGATCCAGGAGGATATTGTCCATCTGGATACAGCTTTCTCCAGGGCCCGGGGGTGAAAGGATACAAAGAGTTGGACTTTCTAATGCCCTTAGTGTTACCCAGGTAAAACCTCAGTTGCCTGTGAGCATCTACGGAATGAAGTACTCTTGTCATTCTGTGGCAAAGAGATGAAGGTGGGTAAATGGATAGATTGGTTAAGATACAGTTCATTAAGGTACAGTTCATTAACCACTTTGGGCATGAAGGTGGGGTTAGTACGAAGAAAAATTCTGTCCTTGTAAAAAATGGTGTAGGGTGGAGTAGCCATGAGTGCTTGCAGCTCAGAGACTCTTCTAGCTGAATTAAGGGCTACTAACAAGAGTCTTCCAGGTGCACATCTTTAAAGTGGCAAAAGCTGCAGGTTCAAAGGGGGCAGTGGTAAATTTCTCAAGAACAAGGTTCAGGTCCCAAGGAAGAGGGACAGGTTTACTTGGTGGTCTGATATGGAGAACCCCCTTAGGAAAAAGTTTCACCTCCAATCTCGATAATAGGGGGTGGATCAATAGGTAAAGCAGGCTGAAATAGCTGACAAATGGACTTTCACTGAAGAGTATAAAAGTTCTGATTTTAGGAGCTCACAGAGGCCAGCACTAGAGGTACATCCGTTTGTAAGAGGTCTAATTGCCTTTGCAGACACCAGCTGGAGAACCTTTTCCATTTTGATATAGGATCTCCTGGTGGTAGGTTTTCTGGCCTCTGGCAAAAAAGATAGCACATCCTCTGAGTAAAGGTGTCTGAAGGGGATCAGAAGTTTCATCACCCAGAGGGTAAGGCTGAGCGTTTGCAAACGTGGGTGGATAAGATATCCCTTCTGTTGTATGAGAAGGTCCACCTTGGGAGGCAACTTATGGTTGATTGCCCTTGGCAAGAGACAGAAAGGGGAAGCAACGCTGCTTTGGCCAATGAGGGTCACCAACAAAATTTTTGGTTTGTCCCACTGAATTTTCAGCAGGACATTCTGAATGAGGGAATGGGGGAAGCATACAGAAACAGCTCCTTCCATGACATTGAGAAGGCATCCACTTTCTAGGTTAGTGGTGATGAGCCTGGAGAAGAATGGCCATAGTTGTCTGTTCCATGGGGAGGCAAACAGATCTATCTGCGGGGTATCCCATCGGTGGACAATGTCTAAGAAAACATCTGTGCAACATCCATTCATGATTGAGACAATGATCTGCTGAGGGCATCTGCCTGAGGGTTGTCTTGTGTTTGGATGTAGACTGCCTGCAATGTTACATTCTGAGTGGCCAACTTCCATGTGTATATGGCCACCCTGCAAAGTAAATAGGATTTGGTCCCCCCCCGCTTGTTGATGTACCACATCACTGTGGTGTTGGCTGTGAAAACTTGTAGGGGACCAGGCTGCATGAACAGGAGGAAGGTCTTGAAAGACAGAAGGGCAATCATTTCTCTTACATTGATGTGCTTTTTCTGGAGGAATGGCTTCCATTCAGCTTGTATCTTGAGACCATTCATAGTCACCCCCAGCCCAGATAAGAGGCATCTGTGTACATGAATTGAACTGCCTTGGTGGGCTGTAGAGGGAGACCTGGATTCTGCCTTATTTGTTGGATCCACCACCCTAACTCTTATTTCGGGTAGGGCAGGAAGGGCATAAATCCAGAGCATGATTATGTTGGGTCCAGACATTCAAGTACCACTGTAACTTCATGTGCAACCTAGCAAGTGGCAGCATGGGGAGAGTAGCCATTAAGCCAAGAAGGCAGAGAAATGCCCTGGCTGAGATGTGGGTGACTTGAATAAGATGTTGGAAGAAGATGCTTACAGAAGTGACCTTTTCTTGTGGGAAGGCCTTTATCAAATACATCCTTATTCTGCAACCCAAGAAGATCTGGTCTTGGGATAGAGTGAAGGAGGACTTCAGTAGGTTCACTATAAACCCTACTAGTCTTCCCAGGAGAGAACTAATGAATTGCAGGTGCGCCTGAAGAGTACTTGCCTCTTCTGCTTGGATGAGGAGGTTGTCCAGGTAAGGGAAAATCTATATGCATTTTGTTCTGCAGAAGGCTACTGCTGGGGCTAGATACGTTGTGAAAATCCTTGGTGCTGTAGACAAACCAAAGGGCAAGGCAGTAAATTTATAGTGCAAGGATGGCACAGCAAAATGTAGAAATCTCCAGAAGTCTGGGTGGACGGGGATATGGAAATATGCCCTCCTTGAGGTCCAAAGTGGCCATAAAAGCACCAGGTGTCAAAAGTGGAAGAAGGGTTTGCAGGGCTAGCATGTGGAAAGAATGAACATGCAGGAAGGGGTTTAACAGGGACATGTTTAGAATTGGCCTCCAAGGGCACTTTTTTGGGACCGGGAAGAATCTGGAGTAAAACCCTCGACCCTCTTTGTCCTATTGGAATACTATGGTGCTCTGAGAAAGTAAATCTTGGATGACCTGGGGTATTAGGTGGATTATTTCTGGTGGGAGGGTAATGCCTTTTGATAAAGGCTTTTCTTGCCAGGTCAAAGTACCCCTTTTCCACTATTGATAGGATCCATTGGTCCAAGGTGATTTTTGCCACAGGGGGAAACTAAGGGGCAGGCAGAAAGGGGAATATGGTAGAGGGTATTTAGGCAGTCACGCAGTGTTTGGTCTGTCTGGGGGTGGATTGGGAGAAAGTAGTTCTGGGGATGAGGGTTTTCTGGCCCCTTTCCTTTGAAGAGGAAGGAGCAGGTGCCCTCCTAACAAAGCTTGGTTTGGATGGGTAGTCCTGTAGAATGTAGGAACTGGGGTTACCAATAAATGCTTCAAGTCCTGTAGTTGCTTACTTTTTTCTTGCAAACTTTTGAAAAGTTCAGCAGATTGTTTGCCAAAAAGGAATTTTTTGCCCAGGGGGCATCCAGGATCTTATTCTTGAAGTAATCTGGCAGAGGTTGAAGTCTGAGCCAGAAACACCTGAGTAACAGAGGCAGATGCAGCTGATCTGGCTGATGCTTCAGCAGAATTGTAGCTGCATTTTATAGAATGCCTGGCTAGCTGTGCTGCTAAAGTTATGAGGCAATATGCGGCTTTGTAGGGGAGTCAGGCATAGAGGAGAGCAGAGTAGATGCCTGGGAAATTAGATCTAGGGCATACGTTACCATGCCAGTCTGGCAATTGATGGCCATAAAGGCCAGAGTGGATGAAGTGTACATCTTTTTTCCCAGTCTGTCCATCACTTTTACTGTCCTTATCTGATGGCAGTATGGAAAAGGGATGGAATCTGTCTGGATTGCTTGTCCGGTGCCACAACTAGGTTTGCCATGGGTGTCTTGATGGGATACTTGTAATTGTCAGGAGCTTTACAGAACCTGGCTGCTTTGGGACCGGGGGTTGGGATTCTGGGGTCTTGGAGGCAGAAGCAAAAGGTGTACAAGTAAGCAGGAATCACTGGGGGAATAGCAGAGGGACAGGACAACTCCATTTGAAGCTCAAAGTATCCTTTCTGTACCTCAGTCATTTGGGTGAAGTCCCACATGAAGTATTTGCTCATTTTGGAGCCCACAGCCACGTCAGACGTCCTACGCACTCCAGAGGGACTGAACACTTTTGTATACTGGCTATACATATGCGAGACAACAGGAGTAAACCCATAGGTAGAATACTGCAACATTGGAATAGGACATCTTAAAAGCAGTTTGCTATTCATTTTGAAATGCTTTGTTTGGAGGCAGGCCTGGTCAGTTTACTCTCTGTGAAAGCCACCAGTAAATGCTCTGCTGTATTAGGAGGTTTTGTCCTGTCTAGACAGTACCTGATCTGCTAGGGCACATTCAGGAAATGAATAGTTGTGTAAAATCTTACAATAGATGCTATTGTCTGTGTTGCAGTACTCTTTAAATGAAGAAATCCTCCAAGGGTGACCTGCCATACAACCTGTATACAAGAGCTTTCAAATACTGCTAGTATGAGAGATGTCACATGAATGGCTCAGGAGTACGGCCATAAAAGTGATGTCCACATGTACAGTCATCAGAACTGAATGCTCCAGGAGGAACGCCAGTGTAAGGAAACAAGGATAGCAGATACCCAGAAAGCAGGCACCAGGGGAAGGATGGAGGGATAGAATACTGCAACATAGAACATCTATGGCGATAGCAACATTTTACAAAAATTATTCTATGTCCTTCTATTGTAATGTTGCAGTGTTATTTACATGAGGGAGAGTACCAAAGCTTAGGAGGAAATCTGGTAGGAGGGAGGATCAGAAGAGCTCTTTAGAAAGCTAAGAAGAATGGCTCTAGCAAAACCAGCTCTAGATATGGAGAGGACATCGCATTTGTAATGCTTGTAAAGGTATGTACAGAAGACCAAGTAGCTGCTTCTAAAATCATATCAGTATACAAACTTTTAAAGAAAGCACCCACAGAAGCCACAGCCCTAGTAGAATGAACCTCAACAGGAACAGGGAGGCTCTTCCAATGGAAAACATAAGAAATGGCCTTTGAATTCCAAGAAGAGATACTCTGCTTGGAAACGGACAATCCTAGAGGCCTGGGATGAAAAACAAAAAGCAGATCAGATTTCCTGATGGCCTTAGTTTTAGCCAAATAAAATCAGAGTTGCTTAAGCACATCCAAAGTGTGTAAAATCCTCTCACTAGAGAATTGTGGAGAAGGAAAAAAGGTGAGCAAATGAACAGATTGGTTAAGGGACAACTCATTCACAACTCTGGGCATAAAAGGAATGGTTAGTATGCAAACAGACTCTGTCCTTATGGAATATCAGGAAAGGTGGAGAAGCCATTAAAGCTTGAAGCTCAGATACCCTTCTGGCAGAAGGTAAAGCTAGTAAAGGACAGTTTTCCAAGCACAGTGCTACAAAGAAGCTGTAGCTGCTGTTTCAAATGGAACCAGTCTGCTTTTCCAGAACAATGTTAAATCTTAGGAGGAGGAGGAACAGGTTTCCTGGGAGGTTTAATGTGAAGGATGACTTTCAGAAAGAGCTTAACCTCCAACCTAGAAGCCAAAGGGGGAGATAAAGGCTGACAAGGCACAAGTGGCTGACAAATGGATTTGCACAGAGACGTTTGACCAGAGGTAGCATGAAAATCCCTGGCTGTAAAAGAATGAAGCGCGAGAAGACTTTGGAAGAAGGAAATAAAACTGAACTCGGAGGAGGCAGAGATGCCAGCATGAGATCTGTCTGCAACCTGCACCACAGGAAGATGTAGTCCTGTGAGGGGGAAGGAAGGACTTTTTGAAATGGATTGTGAGCCCCAACCTTTGTAGAAGAGAAATAATAAACTGAACATTTTGTTCCAGGTTCTCTGGACAGGGAGCTAGAAATAGATTATCCAGGGAAGGGTAAACATGGATTCCCTAAAGCCTGCAGTAAGCAATTACAGTACAAGGCACTTTGTGAATGCCGTTGGGGCAGTGGAAAGACCAAAGGGCAAAGCTGAGAACTGAGTGCAAGGAAGCAGAGAAACGTAAAAAAATCCTGTAAAGGAGATGAATGGGAATGTGAAGATTAGCATGCCTGTAAGCCTGAGGAAGAGAAAGCAAGGTTGCAAGATTAGCATGCGAAGGTAGTAGCCTTCACAAAAATTTAAGACAAAAGGGCAAAGCTGAGAACAGAGTGCAAGGAAGCAGAGAAAAGTACAGTTGTGTACACTTACCATAAAAGTAAATGTTGAGTGTATTCACTGTTGCAGTCATTACACTTGTGTTATCCTGCTGGCAGGCTATCCTCAGTCGGCCTGAATTCCAAAGTCTAGGTCTGGCGTCGGTTGCTGTCGCCTCTTCCCTGACGTCAGTGCACCAGGGGTATTAAAAGATGCAGCAGACGCCATTTTCTTCAGTTTTTCTTGCCCCAGATGTCAGGTGCCCCCAAAGGGTAGGCTAAAAATATGCCAATAAAGTGTGCATGCACCAAAAAATATACCTTTATCTACAAGCAAATACACCATAGGTTGTATAGATTAGAGAAGTGTAGATAAGTTCCAGCAAAGAGATGGGGGATGGAGGGTGGGTAACCTGGATTGCAACAGTGAATACACCAACATCTACAGGATGGAGGGTGGGTAACCTGGATTGCAACAGTGAATACACCAACATCTACATTTATGGTAAGTGTACACAACTGTACTATGTTTTTCGTGCTTCACTGTTGCAGTCATTACACTTGGGTTGAATCCCAAAGCAATGGTTGGGAGGCTGGAGCTAAATAGCATTAGGAGTGGCTATGAGGCCCTGGAGGACTGCAATGGCAAAGCCTGCCCTGGATTTAGAGTAGAGTGGTAAATGATAGTGCTTTGTAAAGGTGTGCACGGAACTCCAGGTAGCAGCCTCTAAAATGTCTTTGGTTGGTCCCCTGAGGAAGGCTGCTGAAGTGGCTGCTGCTCTGGTTGAATGTGGCCTGATGCTCTTAGGCACTGGCTTGCCATATTGTGAATAGCAGAAACGAATGAAGTGGCCTATCCACTTTAAAATGGTCTGCTTTGAAATGGCCTTTCCTTATGATCCTGCAGCACATGCCACCAGTAGTTGCTCAGTCTTTCTGAAAGCTTTGGTTCTGTTCAAACAGAAGCGTAGCTGTCTGTGTATGTCCAAAGAATGTAGAATTCTTTCCCCCTTATTCTGTGGATTTTGATAAAAAGTAGGCAGATGGATAGTTTGGTTAAGGGCTACACTGGGCACTACCTTAGGCATAAATGTCGTGTTTGTCCTCAGAAAAACCCTGTTTGGATAAAAAATGAGAAAAGGTTTCACAGCCATATGTGCCTGTAGCTCTGAGACTCTTCTTGTAGAGGTTATTGCTAGGAGCAGAGCTGTTTTCCAAGATAAAAACTTTATATCAACTGTAGCGGCTGGCTCAAAAGGGGGCAGAGTGAGTTTTTCCAAAACATAATTGAGGTCCCGTGCAGGTATTGGTGATCTCCTTGGAGGCCTTAAGTTTTTGGCTCCTCTGAGGTATTGCCTTAAAGGATGAGAAAAGATTGGTGGCTCTGCGTTGTAATGAGCCAAAATGGCAGAGGCATGAATTTTAATTGATGAAAAGGATGGGCCTTTGTCCAGCATCTCAGTTAAGTATTGCAAAATCTGAGGAATGTTTGGTACTGCTGTGTCAATTCCTTGTATCTGGTTCCAGGCACAGAATCTCTTCCATTTTCCAGCATAGGATTTTCTAGTACTAGGCCTCCTGGCCTCCACAATGACATCCATCGCCACTTTAGTGAGAGGTGCGTTTTGTATGACTACATTATCCACCATGCTGCCAGATTTAAGGTCTTGAGTTGGCTGTGCAGGATCCGATTGTTTTCTTGGGACAGTAGGGAGAGGTATTTGAGGTAAGGTCCAGGCTGGGCATTGAGACAAGTTCTTTAGGATTGGATACCAGTATTGGCGGGGCCAGTCTGGGGCAATCAGTATCATTTTTGGCTTCTCTTGTCTGACCTTTAAGAGTACCTTGGGGAGAAGAGGCAGTGGAGGAAAGGCATATTCTGTTAAGTTTTTCCAGCTGAAAGATAAAGCATCCACTTTCCATGCTTGTCTGTGATAAGTCCTTGTGCAGAATCTCTTTAGTTGGCAGTTGTGAGGAGAGGCAAATAGGTCTATGTCCGGGCATCCCCATTTCCTTATGTTGAAGACTTGTGGATCCAATTTCCACTCTTGGGGATCCAATGAGGTTTCTGCTTAGATCATCTGCTGGAGTATTTTTCTTTCCTGGCAGGAATTGTGCCTGCAGATGTACTTGGTAAGTCAATGCTGTGTCCCACAACATCATGGCTAGTCTGCAGAGGGAGTAAGAATGAGTGCCTCCCTGCTTATGTACCACATGACTCTGGTATTGTCAGTCTTTCTCAGTAATTGTCCCGGATGAAGTAGGTCCTTGAGGGCTGTCAGGGCATTCTGAACAGCTAGCATCTCTGATTGATATGTATATGCAATTGGTCGGCGGACCATGTGCCTTGAATACATCTTCCTGCCATGTGTGCCCCCTCCCCCCCCCTAGGCGTAATATGATGCATCCGTTGTCAATGTCTGCCTGGCTGGGGGTAAGGTGAATGGCTGTCCCTTGTTTTGGTGACAGGCCTTTGCCCACCATCGAAACTCCTGTTGCAGGCAGGGAATGAGAGTAATTGTTGTTTCCAGGCTGTGGCAATGTTGAGTCCAAACACTTTTTAGGTACCATTGAAGTTTCCTCATATGCAGTCTTGCATATGGCATTAGTATAATGCAGGATGCCATGAAGCCCAAAGCCTGCAGAATTTTTCTTGCAGTTAACTGGGTCTTTGTTGCCAACAGGTTGAAATCGGTAGTCAGTTGCCTTTGTCTGGCGTGAGAAGCCATCTGGGCAGTTGTATTTAAGCTTGCACCCAGGAATATTATCTCTTGAGAGGGTACTAGTTTTGATTTTTGTTCGTTGACTGTGTACCCTAGACATGGTAGTAATCTCTTTACAAATGCCAGATGCTGTAGTAGAATGTCCTAGTTCTCTGCTTGTATGAGGCAGTCGTCCAAGTAAGGATATATTTGTATTCCTCTGTCTGCAAAATGCAATTACTGGTGCCAGGCACTTTGTGAAGACCCTGGGCACAGTAGATAAGCCAAAGGGCAGTGCAGAGAATTGGTAGTGCATTGAGTCTGCTTTGAATCTGAGGTATCTTCTGCATGTTTGTCTGATTGGGACATGCAGGTATGCCTCTTTTAGGTCTAAACTCACAAGCCAAGCCTTCTTGCCCAGCATGGGCAGAAGCTGCTGTAAGGTCAACATTTTGAATTTTGGTATGTCCAGATGTGTTTAGAATAGAAAGGTCCAGTATTGGTCTCCAGGCATTGTCCTTTCTGGGTACCAAGAACAGTCGTGAATAAAACCCTTGTCCCTACTCTTGTTCTGGTACTTGTTGAATGGCCCTCACATGTCCATGAGGGATGAGACTTGCTTTTGTGCCTCTGCTCATTGTTTTTTTGGTAGGTCTGGGCAACCATTTGACCTTGGCAGGGTATGAAAGTGAAACTTGTAGCCCCGTGACACTATGTCTAAGACCCATTTGTCCTGGGTTGTGCCAATTTTGAGAAAAAAGTGCTAGATTGCCCCCTAAAGGTGCTGCCAGAAAAGTGCTTGGCGCAGGCAGGGAGAAGTCATTGGGACAGTTTCTTGTAAGGCTGTGATTTGTCTTCTCCACTTTTGGAGATAGAAGTACCCCATTGTTTGTACCTGTATGAGCCTTGGGGCTGGGATCTGCCTCTTGGACGTATCTGCCCCTTTGTGGTCTGACACTGGAAAAGACCAATTCTTTGTAGGCCAGTGTCTGCTAAATCTTAGAGGCTGTACCTGTAAGAAATCCTTGACTGTTTGCATAGATTTAGCTTTGTCCTCCATTTTCTTTAACACCAAACAAAGTATCATGCTGTAATGGAGCATCTAATAATTTTGCTTTAACATGATCTGGTAAATTTTGTTCCTTTAACCAAGCGTGCCTCCTAATGACCGAACCCATGACAGCGGCCCTGCAAGAGGCCTCCAAAGAACCAAAACCACATTGCAAAGTATGCTTTCCAACTTGCTCAGCTGCATGCAATAAATCCTGCATTTCTTTGTTTTCTGCACCTTCAGAATTTATCAACATTTTCTATTTAAGCAGTGACATAATATATTGCTGATATTTGAGCATATGGAACTGACAATTTAAAGCCCTTATAGCCATGGTAGCAGAGGTGTAAATCTTCTTTCCCCATCTGTCTAATGCTCTTGAATCCTTGTCAGAGGGGGTAGGGTTTTTTGCAGTGGATGCCTTGACCCCTTTGGGACCATGAGAAATAGTTTTTGGGTCAGCAGCAGGGTTCTTGAAAAGGAATTTATGAAAGTCAGGTACTCTGTAGTTCCTGTCCGGCTTAACAGGAGCTGGATGTAAGGAATCAGAGGTCAGACTGGACTCTGTAAATACATTACAATGCCTAACACAGGCGGAATAGCCAGGGGCCTGTGTTGTGGGAGTAAAAGGAAGTCCCTGAGCCTTTTCTTAGATTCAGAATAATCTTGGCTCTCCCAGTGGAAATGTTCCCTCATGGTATGCAAGGTTTCCCCAAAAGAGTAATCCTCAGGAGGAGAGGCTGAAGGGATAGATTCTTCAGCATCAGAATACTAATAGGGAGGAAGAGTATTCCTGATCAGAAGAGGAATCTGAAGAAATGGAAACCTGATCTAAACATTCATATTCTGTCTGTCTCTTGCCTAGGCCTCTTATCAGGAGAGGGATGGGAACCCCTTATCAGGAGAGGGATGGGAACCCCTGATCAGAGTAATTAAGTCTTCAGCCATTTTGAAGATCTGTTTTTTGGGCATGGAGGCCTGACCATGAGGCTGTTGTACTTGTTTCTTTGTCTTTAAAGACGTGTTAGTCTTTGCCTTTGTTGCTGGAGTCACTTTAATATACAATTGAGTGGGTACGAAAACACCCTCAGAAGCCGATGCCTGCTCAGCGGCTCTGGACCTATCTGAAGGAATAGTTTCCGAGGGTCCAATATCTTGAACTTCCAGCGGCCTAGGTGACTCCACATGGGAGTGTGTAGTGGCCTGGGGTTCCAAGGTAGTGGGTGTCAGGGGCTGCGAAAGGGCCTCACAGAGCTGGCGAACCAGTGACTAGCTTGGTAGAAGCTTTGGTTTTAGACCTCGGATGCCTGTCCTTTTCTTTGTGTTTCTTGTGAATTGCGGTAGTCGGTTGGCTATCAGATGACGTTGTGTAATTAAATCTTCTGCCGAAATAGTGAAAAGCAAAATTGTACCGGCGCTTTATAGTGCGCTGGTTAAATCTAGCACAAAACCGACAGCAAGCAATGGCGTGGTCAGGGCCTAGGCAAGGAATACAGTAAGAATGAAAATTCTTATGAGGTATTTGCTTCCCACAAGAAATACAATTAACATTTTCTGACATCGGTCTGGAGCAAAAAAAAAGTTTTCCCCAATGGGGTACTTAGCTTTTTAAGTTGACTTCGGATCTGAAATTCGAACACGAAAATCTCAGGAGTCGGCCGACCGGCACTTGCGAACTGCTTCTGCTTCGGGCACCGCGCAGCAAGAAAGACTGAAGAAAATGGTGTTGGCTGAATCTTTTATACCCCTGGCGCACTGACGTCAGTGAAGAGGTGACAGCAACCGACGCTGGACCTAGACTTTGGAATTCAGGCCAACTGAGGGTAGCCTGCCAGCAAGATAACCCAAGTGCAATGACTGCAACAGTGAAACAAAGAACATCGTAAACATTTTCTATAAAGGGGATGAATGGGAATGTGAAGATAAGCATTCCTGTAAGCCTGAGGAAGAGAAAGCAAGGTTGCAAGAATAGCATGCGAAGGTAGCAACCTTCACAAAAATGTTTAGGCGAGTCCGGAATGGTAGTAACCTTCACAAAAATGTTTAGGCGAGTCCAGAATGGGTCTCCAAGGGCCATCTTTTCTGGGTACAAGAAACATTCTGGAGTAAAACCCTCTTCCCTCTGAAAGACTGAGCTTCCTGAATTGTTCTCTGATGAAGCAACTCCTGAAGCAAGTCTGGAAATGGGTGCAGTTCGTCATGAGGTGGTTATGGAATGCCCATAAATGGAGGAAGAATTTTCCAGACCATGAAATACCATTGTTTGATAACAGAAAGAACCCAGGAGTCTTGAGGAATACTTTCCCAAACTTGGAGACAAGGAAAGAAAGGACTGTGGTAGTCACAGACTACCTGGCTTGTCTAGGTAAGGCTGCTTCTGGGCAGAAATTGGCTGAGAGGATTTAGACTGTGGAGCTCTCCTACCTCCCTTGTTTTTAGAAGTGGGAAGGGGAGCTCGTTTCCTAACAGAAGTTTTTGAGGGATGATTCCTCTGAAATTTAGGAACATGCGAAACAAAAATGTTAAGTTCTGTAGTTTCTTACCTTTCTCCTGCAAAGATTTAAACAAAACTGCAGTCCCAAACAAACTAGCGTTATCCAAACGAGCATCCATTAATTCTGTTTTAATGTCATCTGCAAGTGGGTACAGTCTCAAACAGGAATACCTCCTAATAACAGATCCTGACGCAGCTGCCCGAGAAGATGCTTCTGCTGCATCATAGTTGCATTTAAATGGAGTGGAGTGCTACCTGATAAAAAGCTCCTAAGACAGAGACCTACGTTTTTAACATTAGTCTGGAAGGTGAGAAAAGTACAGTTGTGTACACTTACCATAAATGTAGAAGTTAGAGTACATTCACTGTTGCAGTCATCACATTTGGGTCATCTGCTTGCAGTAGTCCTCAGTGGGCCTGAAAATCAAAGTCTTGGGTCCTACGTCGGTTGCTGTCTCATCTTCTGTGACGTCAGGTAGTCAGGGGTATAAAGCATGCAGCTGATGCCATTACATCAGTTTTTTCTTGCCCCAGATGTCAGGTGCCCCTAATGGGAAGCAATTAAATATATATATGCAAGGTTATACCTCCAACAAAAAAGCAAATACACCAAAAAGCTTTTAAGCATAGTAAAGGAGAATAGAGGTATAGCCAAAAGAAGTCAGGGGGCTGGAGGGAGGGTAACCAGGACTGCAACAGTGAATACACTTCTACATTTATGGTAAGTGTGCACAACTGTACTATGTTCTTCGTGTTTCACTGTTGCTGTAATCACATTTGGGTAGATTCCCAAAGCTAAGGATGGAAGGAGGAATTTAAATAGCATTAGGACCAGCTATAAGGCCCTGCAAGACTGCAGTGGCAAAGCCAGCTCTGTATTTAGAGAAAATTGGCAAATGGTAATTCTTGATGAAAGTATGTACAGATGTCCATATGAAAGATAATGAAAGGCTCAACTGCCATAAGGGCCTGTAATTCAGATACCCTTCTTGCTAAAGTGATTGCTAAAAGGAAGGCTGGTTTACAAGGAATTTTAACTCTGCACTTGCAGCTGGCTCAAAAGGAGGTAGACTGAGTTTTTCCAATACAAAGTTAGTCTCAGGCAGGAGTTGGGGCTCTCCTGGGTGGTCTTAAGTTTCTGGCCCCTCTGGGGAACGGCTTGAGTAGTGGATGAGAGAAGAGGGGTGGTTCTGTGTTGTAATGAGCTGAAATGGCTGAGGCATGAACTTTGGAGGAAAAAGGCCCTTTTTGCACATCCTCTCCACTGCCTTGCTATCCCTTGTCTGAGGGAAGAAATGACTAGGATGGAATAAATCTGGACTGTGTTTGGGGCTACAGCTATCACTGCAGGGTCTGCCAAGGGCGCCCTCAGTAGAAATTTTCGGTGGACTGGGACCTTGTAAAAATGATCAGGTCTCTCTGAAGCAGGTGGTAGAGAATCTTTTTTTTTTTTTGAAACTGATGCAAATGCATCCAAGTATGCAGGAATCACCGGAGGTATGACTGATGGAGATGATTCAACATGCAGCAGCTCAAAACACCTTTGAGTTTGTCATCTGGGTAGTATCCTACTTAAAATACTCTTGTCATTTTTGTTACTCTCTCTCCAAATGTAATGTCCTCTGGAGGGGAGTCCCCCTCTATTGAATCTTCATCAGGGGGTAGTATTCCAAGAGGGAGGCTATTTGGGATGAATATGTGACTGACTCAGAGGAAGAGGATAAGGTTTCTACCTGAGAAATGGAAGGAAGGATTGAAGTGGCTGAGGCAGGTCTTGGGCTAAGCACAGGTATAGTGGGATCAGAGTAGGCTTGGGGCCAAAGGGCAATGAAGGCAGGCATCAAGGACTGTGTGAAGGACTGCCAGTCTGGTTGTCCCTCTGAGGAAGCTGACAAATGTTTGTCTTGTTTCCTTCTTAAGGGAGTTGCTTTAGGAGAAGGAGTGGGCCTAGTTGTCAGGTGTTTGTCCTAAGGAGGAATGATCGGGATCCTGGATCACAGGTTGTCTGGTGGGACCTCGTTCCCCCTAGACTTTGGTAATAACATGTCTGAATAACCTCCACGGACATGCCAGCTGTTTCTTTGGAAGCAGCTTCCTCGAGGGTAGATGCCAAAGTGGACTGCTCAAGCTGACGTCCCTCAACCCCTATACTGGTGGTTGGTAGGCCAGCCGACTACGGAAGAGCAGAGGCGGTAGGCCTTAAAATACAGTTGTGTACACTTACCATAAATGTAGATGTTAGAGTGTATTCACTGTTGCAGTCATATTTGGGTTATCTGCTTGCAGTAGCCCTCAGTCGGACTGATTATCAAAGTCTTGGGCCCTGTGTAGGATGCTGTTTCTCATCTTCCATGACGTCAGGGGCATAAAGCATGCAGCTGACGCCATTACATCAGATGTTCGTGTTTCACTGTTGCAGTCCTCACATTTGAGTTATCTGCTTGCAGTAGCCCTCAGTCGTCCTGATTAACAAAGTCTTGGGTCCTGCATTGGTTGCTGTAGCTTCTTCAATGACATCAGGTTGTCAGGGGAATAAAACATGCAGCCAACGCCATTACATCAGTCTTTCTTGCCGTGCGGTGCCCGAAGAAGATTGCAAGTGCCAGCCGACAGACTCCTGAAATTTTCGTTTGAGTTTCAGAACCGAAGTTTTCAACTAAAGCTAAGTACCTCATTGGGGAAACTTTTTCTTGCTCCTTACCGATGTCAGTAAAAGTTAATAATTGCATTTCTTGTGGAAAGCAAATACTTCACAAAGATTTTCATTTGTACTGTATTCCTTGCCTAGGCCCTGACCACAGCATACCTTACTGTCAGTTTTGTGCTTTAATCAACGCACTGTCGGCAGTATATTTTTGCCTATAAATATTTTGGATCTCTGTTCACTTATCCAGAAATATCGCCAGTAAGCCATCAGACTACTGGAATTCCCCAAAAAAATACAAAGATAAAGAGACAGGCCACCTAGGTCCAAAGCTGCCAACGACGCTTCTAAGCCAGTCGCCAGTTCACTGGTACTCAGTGAGGTGCTTTTGCAGCCCCTGATACCCACTTCTTTTGATATGCAGGCCTCTACAGAGACCCATTCGGAGTCCGGTATGCCGCGAGATGCTTCAGCTGTGGAACCTGCAGATGTCTGCCTGCAGCACTGGACATCTGGCCAATATACCAAAGTCTTGGATTTGGTCTTTTTCAGGTAATACCTTGGTTGCCTATGAACATCCAAGTAATGCAATGTTCTGAGAGTTTTGAGGTTGAGGGAAAAAGCAGGTAGTTTAATGGTCTGATTCAAGGAGAGCTCATTAACCACCTTAGGCATGAAAGAAGGATTGGTCTTGAGGGAGACAGCGTCTTTATGAAAGATAAGGCAAGGAGGAGTAGCCATAAAGGCTTGGATTTCACAGACCCTCCTGGCGAATGTTATGGCTACAAGCAGTACTGTTTTCCAAGTACATATGTTAAGTGATGCTAAGTGAGCTGGTTCAAATGGTGGCAGTGTGAGGTTTTCAAGCACAAAATTCAGATCCTATGGAGGAATAGGTCTACGAGAGGGTCTGATACAGCCCCTTTTAAGAAGGGTTTTCCATCAAACCTGGATGCCAAAGTAGGTACCACATCAAAGCAGGCAGAGATGACTGACAAATGCACTTTAACAGAAGAGTACATCAGTCCTGACTGTAGAAGCTCACACAAGAAAGGTCAAGAGGTACCAGAAAAAGAAAGGGGTCCTGTTTGTTCAGGACACCACCTGGAGAACCTTTTCCATTTTGATACAATTTCTCCTGGTACTAGGTTTCCTGGCCTCCTGCAGGACATGGAGTACATCCTCTGAATACAGGTGTCTGAAGGGGATCAAAATTCTATCACCCACAGGGTCAGTTTGAGGTTGAGCACCTGAGGGTGGATGAAGGATCCCCTGTCTTGTGAGAAGTCAAATTGGTGGGGTAACCTGTGGTGATTGCCCTTGGCAAATAGGTGAAGTAGTGAAAACCAATGCTGTCTTGGTCAAAAGGGGGCCACCAGTAGGATTTTTGGTTTGTCACTCTGGATTTTCAGGACGACTTTTTGAATCAATGTAAAGGGTGGAGCATAGAGAGATATCCCACCCAAGAAAGAGAAGGCATCCACCTTCCAAGCCTGTGGATGTGGGTTCTCTGGTGCAAAACAGAGGCATCTGTCTGTTCTGGGAGGAGGCAAAGAGACATGCCCGAGGAATGCCCCACTTGTGAAGAAGATCCAAGAACACCTCCCTGTGAAGCATCCATTCGTGAGAAGGTGCTGAGGTTCAGCTGAGGGTGGCTGCCATCAAATTCTCTGCTGAAGGAATGTACATAGCTTGCAGGTGAATGGGTAGTTCCACTACTAGGGACCAAATCTGATTGCCAAGGTGCAAAGTGGATAGGACCTTGTCCCTCCCTGCTTGTTGATATACCACAGGACAGTCATTGTGACTACCTTCAGGGTTTCCTGCCTGGCAAGAGGATTTGTTGAAATGTTTGTAGTGCCAAGAAAAAGGGCTCAGAATTCTTTGATATTGATGGGATCCCTTTGTCGCCGAGAGGCTCACTCTCCCTGAAATTTGTTCTGGTTTTTGACTTCCAGAACTGCTCCCCAACCCAGATCTGATGCAAGTAAAGGTGCTATAAGGGTGGACGGATCTGCAAGGGTATTCCCTGACTAAGGCTGATGGATGAAATCAACCATTCCAGCTCTTTTTTCAAGCATGGCAGAAGAGGGAGGGAAACATCCAGAGGATGGGAATGTTGGATCCACAGATTCTTCAAGACCCATTGGAACGGTCTCATATGCATCCTTGCCAAGGAAAGCATGGGGATCAAGGCCACGTGGCCTCAGATTCTCAAAAATTCCCTGGCTGAAATGGTTTAAAAGGAAGAGAGAGTTTGGAAGCAATGGGTAAGGGCTTCCATCTTCTTGGTAGGGGATGAAGGCTGCCATCTTGTCTGTTCTTATAATTCACCCTAAGACAAGATCTTGGGACGGTGTTATTTGGCATTTTTGTTGGTTCACTGTGAACCTTAGGTCTGCCAAGGTTTTGCACACCATGTGTAGGTGATGGTAAAGGGAATAGCAGCCCTGGTGTAGGACTAACAGGTCATCCAAGTAGTGATATATTTGTATGCCCTCCATTCTGCAGTGTGAGATAACTGGAGCTAGACACTTTGTGAATACTCATATGGCTGTAGAGAGCCCAAACGGCAATGCAGAAAAAGCACAGTTGTGTACACTTAACATAAATGTAGATGTTAGAGTGTATTCACTGTTGCAGTCATTACATTTGGGTAGATTCTCAAAGCTATGGTTGGGAGGATGGATTTATACAGCATTAGGAGCAGCTATAAGGCCCTGCAGGACAGCAGTGGCAAAGCCAGCTCTGGATTTAGAGAAGAGAGGTAAATGGTAATGTTTGGTGAACGTATGAACCAAGGTCCAGGTAGCAGCTTCTAGAATGTCTCTGGTAGGAACCCCTCTGAGAAAGGCTGCAGAAGTAGATGCAGCCCTGGTGGAATGAGATCTGATCCCCTTGGGGATAGTTTTACCATGGTGCATATAGCAGAAATGAATACAATGGCTTATCCATTTGCAAATAGTCTGCTTTGAAATAGCCTTTCCCTCTGCCCCTGCAGCAAATGCCACCAATAGTTCAAATTTTCTTAGAAATTTTGTCCTGTAAGTAAAATCTAAGTTATCTGTGTACATTCAATGAATGCAGAATCCGCTCATCTTTATTCTGTGGATTGGGAAAGAAAGTTGGAAGATGTATGGTCTGATTGAGAGCCACACTGGATGCCACCTATGAAAGATGGATTGGTCCTGAGAGACACCCTGTTTGCATGAAAAATAATGAAAGGCTCCACTGCCGTAAGAGCCCATAATTCAGAAATCCTTCTAGCTGAAGTGACTGCTAAAAGGAAAGCAGTTTTCCAGGAAAGAAATTTTAGGTCTGCAGTAGCAGCTGGCTCAAAAGGAGGGAGAGTGAGTTTTTCCAAAACAAAATTGAGGTCCCATGCAGGGGTTGGTGCTCTCCTGGGAAGTCTTAAGTTACTAGCCTCCCTCAGATGCTGCTTTAGCAGAGGATGAGAAAAGAGGGGAGGGATCTGTGTTGTAATGAGCTGAAATGGCAGAGGCATGGATTTTTATGGAAGAAAAAGATAGGCCCTTGAAGCATCTTAGTTGAGTATTGTAGAATCTGAGAAATATTGGGCATTGCTGTGCTTATTCCTTGTGATTGGTTCCAGGCACAGAATTTTTTCCATTTGTCAGCATAAGATTTTCTAGTACTAGACCTTCTAGCCTCCAAAATTACATCCATCACAGGTTTGGAGAGAGATTCCAAGGGTGAAATTAGATGATTAGCCATGCTGCAAGATTCAAAGTTTGGAGCAGCGTGTGCAGAATTTGGTAGTTCTGCTGAGACAGTAGGTAAGGTGTCAGAGGCAGGTGACACGGAGGAAGTTGTGACACATTGCGCAGGAGTTGGTACCAGTGTTGGTGAGGCCAGTCTGGAGCAATCAATCATTTTTGGTTTGTCCTGTCTGACATTTAGTAGGACTTTGGAGAGCAGAGGTGGAAAGGCATAGACTGATAGGTTTTTCCAGCTGAATGATAGAGCATCCACTTTCCAAGTTTTTTTGCGATTAATTCTTGTGCAGAATTTGTCCAACTGATAGATATTTTTGCCTCACCCCAGAACTATGTCTGGACTCCCCCCATTTGCATGTCAACATGCTGAAAATCCGTGGTTCCAGTTTCCATTTGTGTGGATTCATAAGATTTCTGCTTAGTTCGTCTGCCAAAAGTATTCAGCTTTCCTGGCAGGAATTGAGCCTGTAGTTGTATTTGTTAGGTCAAAGCAGTGTTCCACAATGTCATGGCTAGTCTGCAAAGGGGGTATGAATGGGTACCCCGTGCTTGCTTATGTACCACATAACTGTGGTGTTGTCTATCATTAATTGTCCTGGATGAAGGTAGTCCTTGAAGGCTGTCAATGCATTCTGTACAGCTAGTATCTCTCTGATTGATATGAAGGTGCATTTGATTTGGGCTCCATTTGCCATGATTGCACTTCCTGCCGCCCAAACCTCAACTATAGACTCATCAGACTATGCTTGGGGGACTCATCTGGCAGGGGAGTGGAATGAATGGCAGTCCCTTGTTTTGGTGGCAGGCCTCTGCCCACCATAGGAACTCTATTTGCAGGCAAGGTATGATAGGAATCATTGTTTCTAGGCTCTGACAATGTTGACTCCATAAACATTTTAGGTACCATTGAAGTTTCCTCATATGCAGTCTCGCATATGAAATTAGAAGAATGCAGGAAGCCATGAAACCCAAGGCTTGCAGAATTTGTCTTGCAGATCGCAGGTTTTTTGTGGCCACCTGTTTGAAGTCAGTCACCAATTGAATTTGCTTTTCTGGCGTAAGGTAAGTCATCTGGGCAGTTTTATTCAAGCTTGCACCCAGGAATGCAGTTTTTTGAGCGGGTACCAGTTGTGATTTCATTTATGGTGTATCCTAGAAATGTTAGAACCCTTTTTACAAACAAAAATGCTTTAGAAGAATGTCTGTTTTCTGCCTGAATTAGACAATCATCCAGGTATGGATATAGTTGAATATTTCTTTGCCTGCAAAATGCAATTACTGGAGCCAGGCACTTTATGAAGACCCTGGGCACAGTAGATAAGCCAAAGGGCAGTGCAGACAACTGGTAATGTAAGTAGCTTGCTTTGAAGAGGAGGTATCTTCTGCAAGATTCCCCGATTGGGATATGCAGGTAAGCCTCTCTTAAATCTAGTTACCAACCAAGCATCTTTGCCTAGCATAGGTAGTAATGGTTGAAGAGGCAACATTTTGAATTTTGGAACGTCCAGAAATGAGTGGACAACTCCAAAATTGGATGCCATGATTTGCTTTTTCTGGGTACCAGGAAAAGTCTTGAATAGAAACCTTGTCCCTTTTCCTCTTCTGGTACTGGTTGAATAGCCCCCATGTTCATAGTAAAAGAACTTGTTTCTGGGCCTCTGCCCACTGATTTGGGGGCAGGTCTGGCCATCCGTTTGGGAGTGGCAACGTGTGGAAATGAAATTTGTATCCCTGGGATGCTATATTTAAAACCAATTTCCCCCCTAAAGGGGCGGCTAAAAGGTAAGTGCTTGGTGAGTGTAGAGGGAAGTCATTGAGACTGTTTCACCATAGGGAGGTGCCTTGTGATTTCCAGATTTGGAGGTGGAGGCACCCTATTGTTTTGTTCTAAAAAGTTCCTTGTGATTGAAACCTGGAGCCTTTGGAATGTCTGGATTTGACATGAGCGGCTCTCGAAGGGACTGGAAAGGACCAGTTCTTAGTAGGCCAGTGCCTACTAAATCTTGGAGGTTGCACTTGTAAGAAATCTTTCACAGTTTGCAATAGATTTAGCTTTATCTTCCATCTTTTTTAACAGTTCAGCCTTACCAAAGGGACGGTCTTGTTGTAAAGGAGCATCCAACAATTTTGTTTTAATATGATCAGGCAGAGTTTGCTCTGAGCCAAGCATGCCTTCTTAGCACAGATCCAGTTACAGCAGCCCTGCAAGAGGCCTCCAAGGAATCAAAACCACATTGCAAAGTATGTTTTCCAACTTGTTCAGCTGAATGTAATAAATCCTGTAAATCTTTATTTTCCACAGTCAGAAATTAACAATTTTCTATTTAAGTAGTCCCATAATATGCTGTTGATATTTAAGCATATGAAATTGACAGTTTAAAGCCCTGACTGCCAAGGTTGCCGAAGTGTAAACCTTCTTACCCCATCTATCCTGCACCCTGGAATCTCTATCAGAAGGGGTAGGAAGGCGCACGTGATCACTGTGGTCTTGTGAAAGGCAGGTTGGAAAAGGCATCCCTTGAGGGAATCTAGGGACTGAAAAGGGTGTTCTTGCATGCTCTCAAGATCGTCACGGTAAAAGACAAAGGGAGGTCTAACAGGGACCACGGAACTGCAAGTGTCTACTGCAACACACACATGAAAACGTGCCATTGGAAGAATATTTATCAAGGCCACCATAGACACCAGTGCTCTTACTGCCTCTGCTGTAGGTAAATGGGTCTGAAGAATGTGTAAGACCTTTAACCTCAGACTGCGTATCCCAACGCAAGGATGTAATGTGTCCAGCTGTGCCCTGATGAAATCCAAAACTTGAACCAGGAAGTAAAGCAGATTTGTTCATGCTGATTGTTATGCCCAAATCGTTCGCTAGCCAAAAGGAGTCGTCCCTGGCTTGACAAAAGTAGATGCTCTGAAGGGGCAGTAAAGAGCCAATTGTCCAGATACGGAAAGACCTGAAAACCCTGAAGCCTCAGGTGAGCCGCTACTACCATTACCTTGGTGAACATCTGGGGGGCTGTGGTGAGCATAAAGGGAAGGGCTCGAAATTGATTACTGGCTCCCAGCCGGAAGCGAAGGAACCTCTGTGAATGCCCATCTATCTTGATGATAGTACGTGTCCTGTAGTTCGATACAGCACATCCATTCTCTGGCCTACAGATACAGCAGGATAGACTAAATCGTGACAGTCCAGAATTTTGTCTGTTACGGACAGGTTCAATTTGGACAGTTCCAAGGATTGGTCTGAGATCCCCAGTCTTTTGGCAATGAAAAGAACCTTGAATAAACTCCAGAGCAGGACTGGTCTAGGGGGACCATTTGGATGACACTTCCTTAGCAGTGAATCTGTTTGTACTGCTGCCTCCTCCAACTACGTGGGTGGGACGTCCAGGTGGGCTTTGTTGGATGGGGGAGGTTCCTGGAACAGAATATCCTCTGGATATCATGCGTAAAACCCATTGATCTGTTATCGACTCCCATGCTAAAGGATGTAGCGACAAAACTATGCCAGACTGCCTCCAGAGATGAACAGTCTGGCAACCCCTCAGGGCTGCTTGCTTGGGTTTATCACAGAAAGGTTCTCGGGACCCAAAATTCTTAGGACCTCCAAGGCAGTGTCTGTCAAATCCCCCTCTGCCTCTAGGAGAAGGCGAGTCCTGAGCACCCCAGGAAAACACCAGAGACTTGTAGAAAGTACAGTTGTGTACACTTACCATAAATGTAGATGTTTGAGTGTATTTCACTGTTGCAGTCATTACATTTGGGTAATCTGCTCGCAGGCTGCCCTCAGTCAGCCTGATTAACAAAGTCTTGGGTCCTGCGTCAGTTGCTGTCCCTTCTTCCATGACGTCAGGGGTATAAAAACATGCAGCAGACACCATTACACCAGTTTTTCTTGCCCCAGATGTCAGGTGCCCCCCTAATGGGAAGGAATTAAACATAAAAGCACAAAGATATACCTCCAACAAAAAAGCAAATACACCAAAAAGGCTTTAAGCATAGTAAAGGAAAGTAGAGGTATAGACAAAAGAAGTTAGGGGGTTGGTGGGAGGGTAACCAGGACTGCAACAGTGAATACACTCAAACATCTACATTTATGGTGTACACAACTGTACTATGTTCTTCAGGTTTCACTGTTGGTCATTACATTTGAGTAGATTCCCAAAGCTGTGGTTGGGAGGAGGAGTTTAGATAGCATTAGGTCGAGCTATAAGGCCCTGCAAGACTGCAGTGGCAAAGCCAGCTCTGGATTTAGAGAAAATTGGCAAATGATAATGCTTGGTGAAAGGATTAAAGAACTCCAGGTGGCAGCTTATAAGATGTCCCTGGTAGGGACGCCTCAGAGAAAGGCTGTAGAGGTAGATGCAGTCCTGGTGGAGTGAGGTATGATCCCCTGGGGGAATAGGTTTTCCATGGTGCTTACAGCAGAAATGAATGCAATGGCTTATCCATTTAGAAGTGGTTTCTTTTGAAATAGCCTTCCCCTCTGCCCCTGCAGCAAATGCTACCAACAGTTGTTCAGATTTCCTTTGAGGTTTAGTCCTGTCCAAGTAGAATTTAAGTTGTCTGTGCACATCTAAGGAATGCAGTATCCGTTCCTTTATTCTGTGGATTGGGAAAGAATGTGGGCAAATGAATGTAAAGAAGGTAGGCAAATGAATGGACTGATTAAGAGCTACACTGGACACCACCTTAGGCATAAAGGATGGATTGGTTCGGAGGGACACCCTGTCCACATGAAAGATGAAAGGCTCCACTGCCATAAGGGCCTGTAATTCGGATACCCTTCTAGCTGAAGTGATTGCTAAAAGGAAAGCTGTTTTCCAAGAAAGAAATTTTAAGTCTGCAGTAGCAGCTGGCTCGAAAAGAGGTAGAGCGAGTTTCTCCAAGACAAAGGTAAGGTCCCAGGTTGTGGTTGGAGCTCTCCTGGGTGGTCCCAAAATTTTTGCCCCTCTGAGGAACTGCTTGAGCAGTGGATGAGAGAAGAGGGGAGAATCTGTGTTATAATGAGCTGAAACAGCTGAGGTGTGGATTTTAATGGAGGAAAAAGACAGACCCTTGTGAAGCATCTCAGTTAAGTATTGTAAAATCTGAGGTAAATTGGGCGTTGCTATGCTCATCCCTTGAGATTGGTTCCAGGCACAGAATCTTTTCCATTTTTCAGCATAAGATTTTCTAGTACTAGGCCTCCTTGCCTCTAAGATGATATCCATCACAGGTTTGCTGAGGGATGGTAAAGGAGAGATTTAAGTAATTAGCCAGGCTGCAAGGTTCGGTGTTGGAAGCTGAGGGTGCAGCATCTGGTTCTCCTGCTGAGACAGCAGGGAAGGAGTCTGAGGCAGGTGCCATGGACATAACAGTGACACACTGCACAGGAGGGGGTACCAGTGTTGGCGCAGCCAGTCTGGAGCAATCAAAATCATCCTTGGTTTGTCCTGTGACTTTTAGTAGTACTTTGGAGAGCAGAGGCAGAGGGGGGAAGGCATAGACTGATAGGTTTTTCCAGCTGAAGGACAGAACATTCACTTTCCAGGCTTGCTTGTGGGGAGTCCTTGTGCAAAATTTGTCCAATTGGTAGTTCTGGGGGAGAAGCACACAGGTCTATATCTGGGCTCCCCCATTTGCTTGTCAACATGTTGAAAATCCTTGGTTCGTTTCCATTCATGTGGGTCCATGAGGTTTCTGCTTAGTCCGTCTGCCCGTGTACTTAATTTTCCTGGCAGGAATAGAGTCTGTAGGTGTACTTGGTACCTCAAGGCTGTGTTCCACAATGCCATGGCTAGTCTGCAGAGGGGGTAAGAATGTGTACCTCCCTGCTTATGTACCACAACAGTGGTGTTGTCCGTCTTTACCATTAGTTGTCCTGGAAGAAAGTGGTCCTTGAAGGCTGTCAGTTCATTCTGTACAACTACCATTTCTTTTTGATTAATATGCAGGTGCATTTGACTTGGGTTCCATTTGCCCTGAATGCACTTCCCTGCCAAGTGAGCCCCCCCATGCATAGTCTGATGCATCTGTTAGGGTTTGGGCGGCATGGGGTGGTGTGAAAAGTAGTCCCTTGTTTTGGTGGCAGTCTTCTGCCCACCAAAGGAACTCTAGGTGTAGGCAAGGTACGATAGGAATCATTGTTTCTAGGTTGAGAATGTTGACACCATAGGCTTTTTAGATACCACTGTAGTTTCCTCATATGCAGTCTTGCATATGGAATTAGAAAAATGCAGGAGGCCATGAACCCCAAGGCTTGCAGTATTTGTCTTGCAGATATAGCAGGGTTTTTGTGGCCACGTGTTTGAAGTAGGTTGTCAAATGAATTTGCTTTTCTGCCGTGAGGTAAGCCATCTGGGAAGTTGTATTCAAGCTTGCTCCCAGGAATATAATTTGTTGACAGGGTACCAGGTGTGATTTCTTTTCGTTTATGGTGTACCCCAGACAAGTTAGAACCCTTTTTACAAAGGACAAATGATTCAAACGTTTGCCCTGGCTTTCTGCCTGAATTAGACAATCGTCCAGGTATTGGTATATTTGAATATTTCTTTGCCTGCAAAATGCAAAAACTGGAGCTAGGCACTTTGTGAATACCCTGGGTGCAGTAGATAAGCCAATGGGCAGTGCAGAGAACTGATTTTGAAGCATAGGTATCTTCTGCAAGATTCTCTGATTGGGATGTGCAGGTATGCTTCTTTTAAATCTAGTGTTGCCAACCAGGCATATTTGCCTAGCATAGGAAGTAATTGAAGAGTCAGCATCTTGAATTTTGGAATCTCCAAAAAGGCGTTTAGAGTAGTCCGGTCCAGGATAAGACGCCATGAATTGTCTTTTCTGGGTACCAGGAAAAGTCTCTAGTAGAAACCTTGTCCCTTTTCCTCTTCTGGTACCAGTTGAATAGCCCCCCCATGCTTGAGAGAGAAAGTACTTGTTTTTGGGCTTCTGTCCACTGATTTGGGGGTAGGTCCGGCCACCCACTTGGTGTTGGCAGTGTGTGGAAGTGAAATCTGTATCCTTGGGACACTATATTTAAAACCCATTTGTCCTGGGTAATGAGTTCCCAATTCTTTGCATGAAGAGCAATCTTTTCCCCCAAAGGGGCAGTCAGATGAGGAGTGCTTGGAAATTTTAAAAAGGAAGTCATTGAGACTTTTTACCATAGGGTGAGTCTTATTCAGAGACTTGGAAGTGGAGACCCCACTGCTTAGTCCTGTGAGTCCCCTGGGACTGAAACCTAGGGTTTTTGCTGTGTCTGGGTTTGGCTTGAAAAAACTGGGAAGGGGCTGGAAAGGACTAATTCTTAGAGGGTCAGTGCCTACTAAATCTAGGAGGCTGAACTTGTAAGAAATCTTTAACAGTTTGCATAGATTTAGCTTTAATCTTCCATATTTTTAAAAACTTCCTCAGCCTTGTTGCCAAACAGGTGGTCCTGATTTAGAGTAACCAACAATTTAGCTTTAACATGATCAGGCAAAGATTGCTCCTTAAGCCAAGCATGCCTTCTGAGCACTGAACCAGTAACAGCAGCCCTGCAAGAGGCCTCTAATGAATCAAAATCATATTGCAAAGTATGTTTTCCAACTTGTTCGACAGAACACATTCAATTTTCCACAATGTCAGGAACCATTTTCTGTTTAAGCAGTCCAATAACACGTTGCTGATATTTTAACATATGAAACTGGCAGTTTAAAGCCCTAATGGCCAAGGTTGCAGAAGTGAAAACCTTCTTACTCCATTTATCCAGCGCCCTGGAGTCTCTATCAGAAGGGGTAGGATTTTTAGCAGTAGTAGCCTTAATGCCCTTGGGCCCCTGTGAAATAGTCTCCGGATCTGCAATAGGATTTTTGAAAAGGAGTTTGTGGGACTCTGGGACCCTGTAGTATCTGTCAGGATTTCTGGGAGCAGGAGGCAGGGAATCAGTGGCCTAACTAGATTCTGAGAAAGCATCATCGACAATGTCTAGTACAGGAGGAATAACTAAAGGCCTATGCTGAGGGAGGAGAAGGAAATCCCCAAGCCACTTTTTTGAATCAGAAAAATCCTGGCTTTCCCAGTGGAAATGCTCCCTTAGAGTATGTAAAGTTTCCCCAAAAGAAAAATCCTCAGGAGGGGAAGCAGAGGGAATAGAGTCCTCTGCATCAGAATCCTCAAGTAGGCAAGGACAAATACTGATTATCAGAAGAGTCAGAAAAAACAGAATCCTGATCAGAAGATTCATAATCAACCTCAGTCCTAGGCCTCTTAGAAGGGGGGCTACTCCCGATTACAAGTTATTAGATCTTTAGCAATTCTTATTTGTTTTTTTAGGCATAGAGGCCTGAGCACGTGGCCTGGCCGTTGGTTTTGTAGACATGGATCGAGATTTAGGCCTAAGTAATGAAAGAGGCGTTGATTTAATATGCAAGTCCGTAGGCCTGAATACACCCTCAGAAGCCGGTGCCTGCACACCGGCTCCAGACCCATCCAAGGTAGACACCCGCAAATTCCATAGTTGAAGCATCTCGCAGCATATCGGACTCCGAATGGGTCTCAGTAGAGGCCTGTGAATGAAAAATAGTGGGTATCAGGGGCTGCGAAAGCCCCCCCCCCCCCCGAGTACCAGTGAACTGGCGACTGGCTTAGAAGCGTCGACAGCAATTTTGGACCTCGTCCTGTCTCTGTCTTTGCGTTTTTTGGAATCCCAGTAGTCGGATGGCTAACAGACGACATTTCTGGATAATTAAACCCAGAACAGAAATATTTAGAGGCAAAAATATACCGACGACGGATAGTGCGCTGATTATAAAAGCACAAAACCGACAGCAAGGTATGTCGTGGTCAGGGCCTAGTACGAATGAAAATCTTTGAGGAATTTGCTTTCCACAAGTAATGCAATTAACTTTTACTGACATCGGTAAGGAGCAGGAAAATGTTTCCCCAACGGGGTACTTAGCTTTAGTTGAAGACTTCAGTTCTGAAACTCAAACGAAAATTTCAGGAGTCGGCCGACCGGCACTTGCAAACTGCTTCTGCTTCAATCACCGCACGGCAAGAAAGACTGATGTAATGGCATCGGCTGCATGTTTTATACCTCTGATGACCTGACGTCATGAAAGGGACCGCAACCGATGCAGGACCCAAAACTGTTAATCAGGCTGACTGAGGGCAACCTGCAAGCAGATAACCCAAATGTAATGACTGCAACAGTGGAAACACGAAGAACATCTGGAGCAGCCACGCTGTCAAATTGAGGGCATGTAAAGAGGGGTGAAGTGGGCTTGTAAAGAGGGGTGAAGTGAACCGGATACGAGTCAACAGATCTGGAACTGGGTCCAGAATCAAAGGATCGTCCAGAAGAGGCCCGAGGAAGGGGAACCAAACCGGACGTGGTCAGTAAGGAGCAATGAGGATCAATTTGCTTCACAGCTATTTTGCTTTCTGAATCATCTTGGGAATGAGAGGAAAGGGAGGAAAAGCATACAGGAGACCCAGGGGCCAATTGTGAGCAAGTGCGTCTATGGGTGACTCCCCAGGAGGGGAGATGAGGGAAAAGTAGCTGCTGCATTTGGCATTGATTGAGCTGGGATGAGATTGCAGCAAGGCTGTCCCCACCTGTGGAAAATCTGTTCCGCCGTTTCCTGTTTTAGAGACCACTCGTGAGGCATCAGGATCGCCCGGCTGAGCTTCTCGGCTATCACGTTGGTCATCCTTGGAATGTGTGTTGCCACCAGAAAGTGCTGGGAAGATATCGCCTATTCCCAAACTCGCATGGCCTCTCGACAGAGTGGGTAAGATCTGGTTCTGCACCGTTTGTTGATATACCATACTACCGGCATGTTGTCTGACTGTATTGCAATAGTTCCCAGAGGAAGAAGGTCGTGAAGTGGTTGCAGTCAGGAGTACCGCCCTCATCTCTAGAACGTTGATATGCAGGTGGGCCTCATGGTCTTGCCATGTGCCTTGGACAGTCCTGCTTAGATAATCCCCCCCACCCTATCTGGGAGGCATCCGTGGTCACAGTAGCAACGGGTTGGCGAGGAACAATTGAAGCGCCCATGGTCAGGTGATTGGGTAATGTCCACCAAAGGAGGGCTTTCTTGCAAGATTCTGTCAGTAGAATGTGATGAGATAATGGAAGGTGCTGAAAGGACCATTGGGATGACAGGAGCCACTGAAGAATTCTCATGTGTAACCTTGCAAGTGGCACTAATAGTATGGTGGAAGCCATGGTCCCAAGGAGCTGCAGAACAATCTTGGCTTTGACCCTTCGCAAGGGGAGAAGCTGAATTTGAAGCACCAGGTTTTGTGCCCTTTTGGCAGAAGATGAACCACCATGTTTACTGTGTCTCTCTGCCTATAAAAATCAGACAGAGGGCAATAAGGCAGATTTTTTCCCAATTTAGAGAGATTCTCAGTTGGGCACAAAGCTGAATATATTGCCCCTGCCCTGAAGGAGTAGATGCCTGGTGGGGGTGGTCAGGAGCCAGTCGTCCAAATAAGGAAACACCTGGAATCCCCGACGTCTCAAGTGAGCTGTCACTACTGCCATACATTTGGTGAACACCCTGGGGGCTGTGGTGAGACCAAAGGGCAAAGCACGGAACTGGAAGTGACTGGCTGCCAGCCAGAAGAGTAGATGACTCCTTGACGCCCTGTCCATTTTTATGTGATAAGCATCTTTGAGATCTATTGAGCACATCCAATTGTCTTTCCCTAACAACGGGAGTATAGACTGTAGTGTTGCCATCCAAACTTGCCCTTCTTTACTGATTCGTTCAATCTGCTGAGGTCCAGAATGGGCCTCCAGTCCCCTGTACGTTTTGGCATGAAAAAGAATCTGGAGTAGGCTCCAGATCCTATTTCGTCTGCTGGGACGGTTTGGATGACTGACAGCAACTTGTTGACCTCCACAGTTGCCTGATCCCTGTGATTAGGTGAACATCTGGGATCTTCTTGGGAACAAAAGGTGGAAGAGAAAAGGGCATTACATAACCTCTGGTAATAATTCTTTGCACCCACTTGTCTTGAGTGATACTTAGCCAGGCTTCTGAATACAAAGAAATGCAACCCCCTGAGCGGACCCAGAGAAGCACAGTTGGGCCCCACATCAGGAGCGCTGGTAGGCCGGGCCCTGAAAGGAATCCAGACCACCCTGGTTTTGTGGACCGCCCCTGCCTCTTGGGCAACGTCTACCATTTCCTCCTCCTCTGGAGGAGGAGTTGTCACCCCATGCCTCCTGGAAAAACCTTGGACTTCTTGAACCACATTTTACCACCCCTCTGACCCTTAGGGTATGGTCGAGGGAACAGTAAAACGTACTCTCACGGCAGTGTGTTTTTCCTTCTTGCTCGCATCGGGTGAGAGTGTCCTTTACTTTGGATCCAAACAATAAGGAGCCATCGAATGGGGCGTTGGTAAAGGTTGACAAACTGTTCCGCAAAGTTACACAAACGCATCCAGGAATGACGCCTCAGGGAAATTCCTGAACCCGCTGCTCTACTCGCTCCATCAGCCGCATAAGCCGCATGGAGGAGTTAACGACAGAGGTCAAGGTGGACAACTGGGCAGAAACCTCGTCAGGGACTCCCTCAGTACATGTACCTTGTAGAAAATCTCCTAACTCTAAGGAGATCTCCCTGGAGCCTCAAAGTGAGTAAGGTAATTCAGAGATCTAAGGGTAAATGCTGCTGAAGGTAAGATATGCTTCTCGTACCTGTCCATCGTTCGAGACTCATTCGGCGGATAAACAGAAATCTCAGTCAACTCCTTCTTAGTGGCCACCACCACCATGGCATCTACAGGCACACCTTTAGATAAAAAAAAGTCTTTTCCAGGAGGAGAAGAAAGGAACTTGTTCAGTCTCCTGGGGACTGGATCCAAAGCATCAGGTGTATACTACACCTTTCGACTTACTAAATCTATCAGTTCGAAGGGTGGAGACATCCAAGAGGCAGAAGGTTGAGACCCGAAAGCCTTCAGGTACACAGACTCATCAGAAGGGGTGACAGTGGGCCAGGCGCACCTCTGTTATCTCCAGAATGTCTATGGAGACTTCAGAGGACTACTTGGGGGACCCCTCTGACTCCTCGAGGTCAGTGTCAGATGGCAAAGACTCACCCTGGGAGTTGACATGCTTCCTCTTACAAGTCCTCTTCCGTGGGGGCTACTGGCTGGGGGGGTCTCTGCTGCCACTGGAGGGAGCAGGAGTAGGAGCTGAGACAGAAGTAGGTGCTACGGAGGGGAAGAGTGCCGGTACCTCTGGTAGGAGTAGACGGTTGGGACAGCATACTCATCTTCATCTTGAAGGCCGACCTCTCCAGCTCCAAGGACCCCTCTGGCTCTGAGGAGACAGCTCTGGTGCTGATGGCATCCTCTATCGGCTCAGAGATAGACGCAGGGTCTGAACTCACCCTAGCCGACCCGACCCGCCGAGAGGAAGACTCTGAACCTAAGTTCAGTTCCAAGCATCCCTGTCAGGGCCAGCTGGAGAGCTTCGACCCCCTGGACACTACGGACGGCACTGAAAAGTACAGTTGTGTATACCTACCATAAATGTAGATGTTAGAGTGTCTGCACTGTTGCAGTCATAACTGTAGGGTACTCCTGCTGGCAGGCAGCCCGAGGTCGGCCAGAATATCAAAATCTGGGTACGGCGTCGGCTGTTTCAGCTAGAACCCTGACGTCAGAGCGTATGGGTATAAGGCTGACAGCAGACGCCATCTTCTCCAGCCTTTCTTGCCCCTGATGTCAGAAGCCCCCATAAAACCAAAAGGTGTCCCAAAGGAAACACAAATACACCAGAAAGGTAGTGGAAAGGAAAAACACAGTAAGCAAATAGAAACAAGAGGGGTCTGGAGGGAGGGAAACACCGACTGCAACAGTGAAGACACTCGAACATCTACATTTATGGTAGGTATACGCAACTGTACTATGTTCTTCGTGTTTCACTGTTGCAGTCATAACTGTAGGGTAGAATGCCAAAGCTGAGAATACGGGAGGAGGTTATGAAGAAGGAGCAGCTAGAAGACCCTGCAAAACAGCAGAGGCAAAGCCTGCCCTAGACTTAGAGTACAAAGGGAGGTTATAGTGCTTGGAAAAAGTATGCACCGAGCTCCAAGTGGCAGCCTCCAGAATGTCCTTGGTAGGAACTCCTCTGAGAAAGGCTGCTGAAGTGGCAGCTGCCCTAGTAGAATGAGTCCTGACGGAACCTGGAATTGGTTTCCCATGAAGAGAGTAACAATATCTTATGCCATGAGCAATCCATTTGGAAATAGTTTGCTTAGAAATGGCTTTACCAAGAGAACTGGAAGCAAAAGAAATAAGCAATTGATCTGATTTTCTGAAACTTTTAGTTTTGTCCAGGTAAAAACGTAGATGCCTGTGTACGTCCAATGAATGTAAGATCCTTTCCCCCTTATTTTGGGGTTTAGGAAAAAAGGTAGGAAGGTGAATAGTCCGATTTAGAGCCACTCTAGAGACTACCTTAGGCATAAATGTAGGATTGGTCCTCAAGGAAACTCTGTCCTGATGGAAGATGAGGTATGGTTCCACGGCCATGAGGGCTTGAAGCTCAGACACCCTTCTGGCAGAAGTCAAGGCCAACAGGATAGCTGTCTTCCAAGATAAGAACTTAATGTCCGCAGAGGCAGCAGGCTCAAAAGGAGGCAAAGTAAGCTTTTCCAAAACATAATTGAGATCCCAAGGAGGAACAGGAGGAGTTCTAGGGGGTTTTAAATTCCTAGCTCCTCTCAGAAATTGTGACCAACTGGTGGGAAAAAAATGGGAGGATCACAATTGAAATGAGCCGAAATAGCAGAAGCATGAATTTTAATGGAAGAAAATGAAAGACCTTTAATCAAAAGGTCTGAGAGATAAAGTAAGATAGATGAGATATCTGGTATTAAAGGATCAGAGCCACAAGCCTGCATCCAAATATAAAATCTTTTCCATTTAGAAGCATAAGATTTCCTAGTACTAGGACGCCTAGCTTCCAAAAGAACATCCAGAACTTGTTTAGGAAGAGAAGGGATCAATTGCCTTTGATGAGCCAAGCTGCCAGACAGAGTCTTGATTTGAGAGCGAAATACCTGACTGATGCTGGGACAGTAGAGAATGGGTCAGAGGAAGATTCCGAGGAGGTACCAAGGAAAGATGCAGTAGAGTAGGGTACCAAAACTGACGAGGCCAATTCGGAGCTATCAAAATGATTAGTCTGGGTTTGTCCAGCTTTATCTTCAGCAATACCTGAGGCAGAAGAGGAAGGGGGGGAGGGAGGCATATCCCGAAAGATTCCTCCAACTGAATGACAGGGCATCCACTTTCCAAGCTGTCTTGTGGAAGGACCTGGTGCAAGAGAGAGGCAACTGATGGTTGAGATGAGATGCAAATAGATCTGAGGACAGCCCCAAACTGCAGTTATCTTGCTGAATAAGTTGGGGTCCAACATACATTCATGAGGATTCAAAATGTTTCTGCTTAGGCTGTCTAAGAGATTTTGTTTTCCTGGAATGAACTGTGCCTGAAGATCCAGATTCAACTTTAGGACTGTATCCCATAAGGTCATGGCAAGTCTGCAAAGGGGGTAAGAGTGAGAGCCCCCTTGCTTGTTTATGTACCACATGACTGTGGTGTTGTCTGTTCGGATTAGTAGAGATCCTGGCTTCAAAAAGGTCTTGAAGGCTAGAAGAGCATTTTGGACTGCTAACATTTCTTTCAAGTTGATGTGCCATAGAAGGTATTTGTTTGTCCAAGAGCCCTGTTGGCATTTGTCTAGAAAATGAGCTCCCGATGCATAATCCGAGGCATCCGTAGTTATGGTCCGAGTAGGTTGAGGCAGACGAAAGGGCTTGCCTTCGTTCAAAACACATGCCCTGGACCACCAAAGGAATTCCTTCTGGAGGCAGGGAATCAGTGGAATCATTGTATCCAGACTGTGGCAATGTTGAGACCATACACTCTTTAGGTACCACTGAAGTTTCCTCATGTGAAGCCTCGCATTTGGAATCAACAGGATGCAAGAGGCCATGTAGCCCAGAGCCTACAGGAATTTCCTTGCAGTGAGCTGAGTTAATGCTGCCAAGGTCTTGAAGATTGATGCCAGCTGTAACTGTTTTTCCGGAGTGAGGAAGGCTTTCTGTAAACTTGTGTCCAAAAGAGCTCCCAAGAAGATGATTTGTTGAGACGGAATCAAATGTGACTATGTTCACTGAGAATCCCAGTAGTAGGAGGAGACGTTGAACAAAATGCAGATGTTGAAGTAGAAGGTCTTTGCTGTCTGCCTGAATTAGACAGTCGTCCAGATAGGGGTAAATCTGAATCCCCTGAAGTCTGCAGTAAGCTACTACTGGAGCCAGGCATTTGGTAAACACTCTGGGCGCAGTAGATAAGCCAAATGGCAATACAGAGAATTGGAAGCGTCTCGAGCCTGCCTTGAATCTGAGGTACTTTCTGCAATGTTGCCTTATGGGGACATGTAAGTAAGCCTCTTTTAAGTCCAATGTTACCATCCAAGAATCTTGTGCGAGCATTGGAAGAAGTTGAAGTGTAAGCATCTTGAATTTTGGAATTTCCAAAAAGGTGTTTAATATAGAGAGGTCCAGAATAGGTCTCCAGGAGTTTTGCTTTCTTGGGACCAGAAAAAGTCTTGAATAAAAACCTTTCCCCACCTCTAGAGGTGGAACAGGTTCTATGGCCCTTAAGGCTAATAAGGCATCCACTTGATTTAAGGCCTCTGTCCATTGATGTTTTGGCAGATCTGGCCAGCCTGAAGGCCTTGGCAGAGTGTGAAAGTGGAATCTGTAACCTTTCAAAATCACGTCTAACACCCATTTGTCCTGGGTAATGAGAGTCCAATTCTGGTAAAAAAGAGAAAGTTTTCCTCCGAGAGGGGCATCCAGGGAAGGACCTGAAGCCCAACAGAGGGAGTCATTGAGTCTGTTTTCTTTGGATTTGAGATCTGTCTTCTCCCCTTCTAGGTGAAGCAGCAGTCCACTGTCTAGATCTGTAGGAGGCCTGAGCCTGCGCCCTACCTCTGGAGCGTCTATATCTTCCTCTGAGGCCTGTCAGAGGTGGGAAAAGACCAATTTTTGGAGGGCCAATTCCTAGAAAATCTAGGAGGCTAAACTTGCAAGAAATCTTTTACAGTCTGCATAGACTTGGCTTTTTCTTCCATCTTTTTAATAACCTCCTCAGCCTTAGACCCAAATAGGACATCATGCTGAACAGGGGCATCTAGCAATTTTGCCTTAACTTGTTCAGGTAGATTCTGCTCACAAAGCCAGGCATGTCTCCTGATAACAGTACCAGGGGCAGCCACCCTGCAAGAAGCCTCTAAGGCATCAAACCCACAGTGTAAACTATGTTTGCTGACTTGTTCAGTAGCATGCAACACATCCTGTAATTCCTTGTCCTCGGCACATGCAGGAAAGGCAGAAATCCTTTGTTTTAAAACAGATAAAAGAAACTGCTGATACTTAAACATGTGAAACTGGCAGTTTAAAGCTCTAATAGAAAGGGTGGCTGAAGTATAAACCTTTTTACCCCACCTGTCCAAGGCACGAGAATCCTTCTCAGAGGGGATAGGATTCTTAGAGGAGGCGGCCTTAGCAGCCTTGGAACCTTGCGAAATAGTTTCAGGATCAGCAGAAGGGTTCTTGAATAAGAATTGATGAGAATCAGGGACCCTGTAAAATCTGTCAGGCTTAGGAGCAGGTGGCATGGAATCAGGATTCAGGTTAGCTTCAGAGAAGGCATCATCCACAATATCAAGTACAGGAGGAATAGTTAAAGGCCTGTGCTGAGGGAGAAGGAATTCCCAGAGTCTCTTTTTGGAAGCAGAATAATCCTGACCTTCCCAATGAAAATGCTCCCTCATCTCATGCAAGGTTTCCCCAAAAGAGAAATCTTCAGGGGGGGGGGGGGAGGCAGAGGGAACAGAATCCTCTGCATCTGAATCCTCATAAGGAGGGAAGGAGTAATCCTGATCAGAAGAAACAGAAGATACAGAAGCCTGATCAGAGGAGTCATAAGGGATATCCTGTCTAGGCCTTTTCTCAGGAGGAGGGTGAGAGCCTCTTATAGTCAATAAATCCTCAGCCATCCGGAGTAATTGTTTGAGTCTTAGGGGCCGAATCCGAAGAAGCTTGAGCAGAATGTCTGGGTTTAACAGGGATATAGTAATGTGTGAAGGCCTGAAGACCCCCCTCAGAAGCCGGTACCTGCACAGCGGTTCCGGACCCATCTGAAGGAGCAATGTCCGAAGGTCCTGCAGCAGACAAATTACTAGGCCTAGTTGGCTCACCATGTGAGTCCGTGTCGGCCATAGGTTCTGAAGTGGCGGACAGGGGCTGCAAAAGCGCCTCACTGACGACCGCCGAACCCGAAGCTGGCTCCGGCTGCAACGTATCCTGTTTGGACCTCGGAGGCCTGTCCTTGTCTTTGCGCTTCTTCTGTAATCCAGTAGCCGGTTCCAATGACATTCTATAATTAAATCGTCTACCGAAGTAATTCAATGCCCAATCGTACCTACGCTTGATAGTGCGAGAATTAAGCCGGGCACAGAACAGACAACAAGAAACGTCGTGGTCAGGGCCTAAGCAAGGTAGACAGTAAGAGTGGAAATCTTTGAGGTATTTGTTTTCCACACGATGCACAATTATTAACTTTTTCTGACATCGGAGGAGCAAGAAAAAGGTTTCCCCAATGGGGTAATTAGCTTTGAGAAGAGAAGTAGAAAACTTCGGACCGACGACAATCACACCACGTTGTCTTGAAAACGCCAACCAACAACTAGCAAACTGCTTTGCACCGCACGGCAAGAAAGACTGGAGAAGATGGCGTCGGCTGTCAGCCTTATACCCATACGCTCTGACGTCAGGGTTCTAGCTGAAAGAGCTGACGCCGGACCCAGACTTTGATATTCTGGCCGACCTCGGGCTGCCTGCCGGCAGGAGTACCCTACAGTTATGACTGTAGCAGTGAAACACGAAGAACATGTGTCTGAGCAGAACTCTACTCCGAAACAGCCACAATGGGAGCTGGAGCCAGCGGTTCCACTGGTGGTACCACGCACTCTGGCTCCAAAAGACCAGCACGGCTCTGAGGAGGAATGAACTTAAGAGGGTTTAACAGGCTCTAGTGGCTCCATAGCAGACTGGATCAGAGCCAACAATTTAGGCAAAGCAGACGACTTCAAAAGCCTCAGCACTACCTTCTCCACATCATCTTATAATAAACTCCTGGAAGACCTGGATGACACTGGAGATACAGATCTCGAAAGTACAGGAGACTTCATTAACAAGGGGACCGGTAGAGGGTCCATAGACCGGCTCAGAGAAGCAGTCAAGAGTCGCAGCAGTTGGCTCCGAAAAACTTGGAACCAACCCCCCAACAACAATGCCACTCAGTTGGCTCAGAGGTCTGTGGAGCTGATAAGACAGTTTTCACAACTTTAAGAGGTGGCTCCGAGATACCAGCTGGTGCCAGGGAGGGCCTCTTGGCAGATTTTGACTTTCCTTTGGTAGATTTAGAGGAGGATGAGAAACTAGACAAATCTTCCTAGAAGGAAGGTTTAAGAATACCTTTTAGGATTAACTTGTTCCTTTCCTGCAACACCCTAGGACTAAATGCATGGTAAAATAAAATGGTGGTCTGTAAATGGATAGCCCCTAAACAGTTACCATGACCATCTGTTAAGGACATCTTTTGTGAGCACTTAACAGATTTCTTGAAGCCAGATGGCTTATGCTCCTCCTTACTCTCTTTAGACATTCTGATTAGTCTAACATATGCACACAGAGAAAAAGAAAGACGACGACTAGGTCTTCTAATTTAAAAGGGCCTAGCCCGGGCAAGGAAGGGATAGGGTCTTGTAACTTAAACAGACCCCACAGTTATAAAGGTAAGAATATCACACTCAACTGAACAGTAGAGAAAGTACAGATGTGTACACTTACCATAAATGTTGATGTTAGAGTGTATACACTGTTGCAGTCATTACATTTGGGTAATCTGCTGGCAGGTTGCCCTCAGTCGGCCTGATCAGTTGCTGTCCCTTCTTCCATGACGTCAGGTCAGGGGGTATAAAACATGCAGCCGATGCCATTACATCTGTTTTTCTTGCCCCAGATGTCAGGTGCCCCCTACATGGGGAACAAATAAAATTAAACACAAAAAATATACCTCCAACCAAAAGCAAATGCACCAAAAGGGCTTTTAAGCCTAGTTAAAGTAGAGGTATAACCAGAGAAAAATAGGGGGCTTGAGGGAGGGTAACCAGGAATGCAACAGTGAATACACTCAACATCTACATTTATATAAGTGTACACAACTGCACTATGTTCTTTGTGTTTCACTGTTGCAGTCATTACATTTGGGTAGATTCCCAAAGCTATGGTTGGGTGGAGGAAATTATAAAGCATTAGGACCAGCTATAAGGCCCTGCACTAACAGTGGCAAAGCCAGCTCTGGATTTAGAGAAAAGTGGTAAATGGTAATGTTTGGTTGAAGAATGAACTGAGCTCCAAGGTAGCAGCTTCTAGAATGTTTCTGGTAGGAACATCTAAGAAAGGCTGTAGAGGTAGATGCAGCCCTGGTGGAATGAGATCTGATCCCCTAGGGGATAGATTTACCATGGTGCAAGTAGCAGAAACAAATACAATGGCTTATCCATTTGGAAACCGTCTGCTTTGAAATAGCCTTTCCCTCTGCCCCTGCAGCAAACGCCACTAGTAGTTGGTTAGATTTTCTTTGAGATTTTGCCCTGTAAGTAAAATCTAAGTTGTATGTGTACATCCAATGAATGCAGAATCCATTCCCCCTTGTTCTGTGGATTGGGAAAGAAAGTTGGCAAATGAATGGTCTGATTAAGAGCCACACTGGATACCACCTTAGGCATGAAAGATGGATTAGTCCTGAGACACCCCCTGTCCGCATGAAAAATGAAAGGCTCCACTGCCATAAGAGCCTGTAATTCGGAAATCCTTCTAGCTGAAGTGACTGCTAAAAGGAAAGCTGTTTTCCAGGAGAGAAATTTTAAGTCTGCAGTAGCAGCTGGCTTGAAAGGAAGAAGAGTTTTCCAATACAAAACTTAGGTCCCAGTCAGAGGTTGGAGCTCTCCTGGGTGGTCTTAAGTTTTTGGCCCCTCTGAGCTACTGCTTTAGCAGAGGATGAGAGAAGAGGGGAGGTTCTGTGTTGTAAATGAGCTGAAATAGCGGATGCATGGATTTTTATGGAAAAAAAAAGACAGGCCCTTGTGAAGCATCTCAGTTAAATATTGTAAAATCTGAGGAATATTGGGCACTGTTGTGCTTATCCCTTGTGACTGATTTCAGGCACAGAATCTTTTCCATTTGTCAGCATAAGATTTTCTAGTACTAGGCCTTTTTGCCTCCAAAATGACATCACAGGTTTGCTGTGGGATACCAAGGGCGAATTTAGGAGATTAGCCATGCTGCAAGATTCAAAGTTTGGAGCTGGTTGTTCTGCTGTGACAGTAAGTAAGGTGTCTGAGGCAAGTGCCACGGTGGAAGATGTGACATTGCGCAGGAGTGGCTGCCAGTGTTGGCGAGGCCAGACTGGAGCAATCAAAATCATTTTTGGCTTGTCCTGTTTGACTTTTAGGAGAACTTTGGAGAGCGGAGGGCAGAGGGGGGAAGGCATAGACTGATAGGTTTTTCCAGCTGAATGATACAGCATCCACTTTTCCAGGCTTTTTTGTGATGAGTTCTTGTGCAGAATTTGTCCAACTGATAGTTCTGGGGTGAGGCAAAAAGATCTATGTCTGGACTCCCCCATTTGAGTGTCAACATGTTGACAATCCATGGTTCCAGTTTCCATTTGTGTGGGTCCAGGAGATTTCTGCTTAGTCTGCCAGAGTATTCAGCTTTCCTGGCAGGAATTGAGCTTGTAATTGAATATGATAGGTCAAGGCAGTGTTCCAAAATGTCATGGCTAGTCTGCAAAGGGGGTAGGAGTGTATACCCCCCTGCTTGTTTATGTACCACATAATTGTGGTGTTGTCTGTCTATCATTAATTGTCCTGGATAAAGGTAGTCCTTGAAGGCCGTCAGTGCATTCTCTACAGCAGACGCCTTTTTTTTGATTGATATGAAGGTGCATTTGATTTGGGCTCCATTCGCCGTGGATGCATTTCCCTGCCAGATGAGCCCCCAAGCCAGATGAGCCCACCAAGCATAGTCTGATGTGTCTGCAGTTAAGAGTTTGGGCGGCAGGGGGTGGAGAGAATGGCAGTCCCTTGTTTTGGTGACAAGCCTCTGCCCACCATAGGAACTCTAGTTGCAGGCAAGGTATGATAGGAATCTGTTTCCAGGCTGTGACAATGTTGACTCCATAAACTCCCAGTACCACTGAAGTTCCACCATAGGAACTCTAGTTGCAGGCAAGGTATGATAGGAATCTGTTTCCAGGCTGTGACAATGTTGACTCCATAAACTCCCAGTACCACTGAAGTTTCCTCACATGCAGTCTTGCATATGGAATTAGAAGAATGCAGGAGGCCATGAACCCCAAGACTTGCAGAATTTGTCTTGCAGGTAGCAAGGTTTTTGTGGCCACCTGCTTGAAGTAAGTCACCAAATTAATTTGCTTTTCTGGAGTAAGGTAAGCCACCTGGGCAGATGTATTTAAGCTTGCACCCAGGAATGTAATTTTTTGAGAGGGTACCAGTTGTGCTTTTGTTTATGGTGTACCCCAGACAAGTTGGAACATTTTTTTTACAAACGCCAGATGTTTTTGAAGAATGTCTCTGTTTTCTCCCTGAATTAAGACAATCGTCCAGGTATGGATATATTTGAATATTTCTTTGCCTGCAATATGCAATTACTGGAGCCAGGCACTCTGTGAAGACCCTGGGCGCAGTAGATAAGCCAAAGGGCAGTGCAGAGAACTGGTAATGCAAATAGCCCGCTTTGAAGCAGAGGCATCTTCTGTAAGATTCCCTGATTGGGATATGCAGGTAAGCCTCAAGTCTAGAGTTACCAACCAGGCATCCTTGCCTAGCATAGGAAGCAACTGTTGAGTCAGCATCTTGAATTTTGGAATGTCCAGAAATGTGTTTAGATAAGTCCAGAATTGGACACCGTGATTTGTCCTTTCTGGGTACCAGGAAAAGTCTTTAATAGAAATCTTGTCCATTTTCCTCTTCTGGGACTGGTTGAAGAGCTCCCATGTTCATGAGAGACAGTACTTGCATTTGGGCCTCTGCCCACTGATTTGGGGCAGGTCTGGCCATCCATTTGGGATTGGCAATATGTGGAAATGAAATCTGTATCCCTGGGATACTATATTTAAAACCCATTTGTCCTGGGTTATAAGTTGCCAGTTTCTTACATGAAGTGCCAGTTCCCCCCCCAAAGGGGCGGCTGAAAAGTAAGTGCTTGGTAAATGCAGAGGAAAGTCATTGAGGCTGCTTACCATAGAGAGGTGCCTTGTTTCCAGATTTGGAGGAGGTGGCACCCCATTGTTTTGTTCTAAACGTCCCTTGTGACTGAAACCTGGAGCCTTTGGAATGTCTGGGTTTGACTTCAGAGTCTCATGAAGGGACTGGAAAGGACCAGTTCTTAGTAGGCCAGCGCCTAACTAATCTTGGAGGTTGCACTTGTAAGAAATCTTTCACAGTTTGCATAGATTTAGCTTCATCTTCCATCTTTTTTAAAACATCTTCAGCCTTATTACCCAAAGAGACTGTCCTGATGTAAAGTAGCATCCAACAATTTTGCTTTAACCTGATCAGGCAGAGTTTGCTCTGAGCCAAGCATGCCTTCTTAGCACAGAGCCTGTTACGGCAGCCCTGCAAGAGACTTCCAAAGAATCAAAACCACATTGCAAAGTAGGTTTTCCAACTTGTTCAGCTGAATGCAATAAATCCTGTATATCTATTTTCCACACAGTCATAAATTAACAATTTTCTTTTTAAGCAGTCCCATGATATGCTGCTGGTATTTAAGCATATTAAATCGACTAACAGTTTAAAGCCCTGATTGCCAAGGTTGCAGAAGTGTAAACCTTCTTACCCCATCTATCCAGCGCCATGGAATCTCTATCAGAAGGGGTAGGATTTTTAGCAGTAGAAGCCTTAATATGCCCTTGGGACCCTGAACAATGGTTTCAGGATTTGCAATAGGATTTTTGAAGAGGAATTTGTGGGAGTCAGGAACCCTGTAGTATCTGTCTGGCTTACAAGGAGCCGGAGGCAAATCAGGAGCCATACTAGATTATGAAAAAACATCAACAATGTCTAGGACAGGAAGTATAGCCAAAGGCCTATGCTGAGGAAGAAGAAAAAATCCCCAAGTCTCTTCAGATTCAGAGAAATCCTGACTTTCCCAGTGGAAATATTCCCGTAAAGTATGCAAAGTTTCCCCAAAAGAAAAATCCTCAGGGGAGAAGCAGAAGGAATGGAATCTTCTGCATCACAGTCCTCATAAGTAGGTATAGATAAATCCTGTTCATTAGAAGAGTCAGAAGAAATAGAATCCTGTTCAGAAGATTCATAATCCATGTCTTGAATAGGCCTCCTTAGAAGGGGAGGGTTGGCTACCCCTGATCAGAGTAATTAAATCTTCAGCCATTTTGATCATTTGTTTTTTAGGCATAGGGGCCTGCACATGTGGCCCAGGCATTGTTTTTTTAGATATAGATTTTGGCCTTAGTTTTGAAGATAGTGTTGCTCTAATATACAAATCTGTAGGCCTGAATACACCTTCAGAAGCCGGTGCCTGCACAGCGGCTCTGGACCCATCCAAGGTAGACACATCCGCAGGTTCCATAATTGAAGCATCTCGCGGCATACTGGACTCCGAATGGGTCTCAGTAGAGGCCTGCGAATCAGAAGTAGAGGGTGTCAGGGGCTGCTAAAGCACCTCACTGAGTACTGGCGACTGGCTTAGGAGAAGCGTAGTCAGTTTTGGACCTCGATGGCCTGTCTTTCTTTGCAGTTTTTAGGGATTCCGGTAGTCGGATTGCTAACAGATGACATTTCTGGATAGTTAAAGCATGATCCAAAATATTTAGAAACAAAAATATACCAACATTTAATAGTGCGTTGATTAAATTTAGCACAAAACCGACAGCAAGGTACATTGTGGACAGGGCCTAAGCAAGGAATACAGTACAAATGAAAATCCTTAGGAGGCATTTGCTTCCCACAAGTAATGCAATTATTAACTTTTACTGACATTGGTAAGGAGAAAGAAAAAAAGTTTCCCAATGGAGTACTTAGCTTTTTAGTTGAAGACTTCGGTTCTGAAACTCAAACATAAATTTCAGGAGTCTGCCAACCGGCATTTGCGAACTGCTTCTGCTGCGGGCACTGCAAGAAAGACTGGATGTAATGGCGTTGGCTGCATGTTTTATACTCCTGACAACCTGACGTCATGGAAGAAGGGACAACAACTAATGCAGGACCCAAGACTTGGTTATTCAGGTCGACTGAGGGCAACTCGCCAGCAGATTACCCAAATGTAATGACTGCAACAGTGAAAATCAAAGAACATAGAGAATTAAACAAATTCAAATTATGTCAAGCACAAACAGAATGTAGTTCTGTTAACAATATCCACAAAAAATGATGCTAACAAGCTAATAAAATCTAAATAGAAAGCAGAAAACAAAACTATCAAAACACACAGAATACTAGTGCGCAAAAGGCACCTACACTAATTCAAATAGAAAAAAACAGTACACAGGATACCAAGAAAGAAAGGCCAAAGGCCAAAAATTGCACCAAATGGTGCAAATAGAAGATAACTAAACTATGCTAACTGAATTCTACAGACACTAACAGATTTTAACTATATTGAACTATTCTAAACTAAACAGTCAAGAAAACTTTGATACACGTGGAAAATATGCAAACATTTAAGCCAGAGCCAAAGAGAAGCTCAACCAAACTCGACACGGCAAATGAGATCTGGGGATTGTACTCGTGCACCATGGGAAACCTACCTAGCCATGATCCAGCCAGAACTCTTCCAGCTTGTAAATAGGCAGAGTCGGAGCAGAGGATTGGCTCCGATCCCATATGCAAAGAATGAAGTTGAGATAGGACTACTGAACATCAAATTACTTGGCTGAACTGATCTACTTCCTGTAGTAGGGTTACTGAATGCCCCTTTGCAGAGTGTTCTGAGGGGGGAGAGAATATTGCCTCAGCCAGAAGAGGGCCACTAGGAACCGGCAGGTTCTGTCCACCCTCACTTTTGCTGGTACCCTGGGGACCAGACACAAGGGCAGGAATGCATACAGAAACCAGTTTGCCCAGGTGAAAGAGAAAGTATCTACTTTCTAAGTCCCTATCTCAAGTTCTGGAGCAGAACTTTTGTAGTTTATTGTGGTGAGAGGTGAACAGGGTTTTCAAGAGAGGACCCCCCACCACAGTAGACAGGGCCAGGGAAGATTTCTCTTCAGCATCCATTCATTAATGTCTAGAAGATCCCTGCTTAGAGAATCTGACAGGGTATTGGCTCTGACCTGGAATACAAGAAAAGTGCAACTGTGCACACTTGCCATAAACGTAGATGTGAGTGTATTCACTGTTGCAGTCCTGACTTGTGGAATTTCTTGCTGTGGAAGCCCTTGGCCAGCCCTACTACCAGAGTAAAAAGTTCCCCTGTCCCAAGGCTGGTAGACTCCCTACTCTGATGTCAGTAGGGTTTGGAATAAAGGGCAACAGCCAACGCCATGACAATTTTTTCTTGCCTCTTAAAAGGTAGGAGCCCCAAGAATAAATTATAAGCGAGGGACAAATGTATATAAAAAAAGGGAGCCTGCAGGGTAAACACCCAGAGGGCTCCTCTGGTTAGGGAAGCAGCACACTACTACTATAGGCAAAAAGGGGGAAGGAGGGAGGGAAAGACTGCAATAGTGAATACCATAAATGTAACTGTTCCAATGTAAGTGTACATAACTGTATTATGTTAGTGCTTCACTGTTACAATCCTGCCTTATGGGATGATTCCCAAAGCTGAGAAGTCAGGAAGGCAGATTATGGAGAAGAAAGAAGGTTCTGCAAGATGGCAGTGGCAAATCCTGCTCTAGACTTGGAGAAGGCTGACAAGTGGTAGTGCTTGGTAAAGGTATGCACAGATGACCAGGTAGCAGCTTCCAAAATGTCTCTGATAGGGACTTTAGGAAGGCAGCAGAGGTAGAAGTGGCCATAGAAGAGCAAGTCCTTACAGTTTTAGGAGGCTTTTTGCCATGATGGCTGTAAGAAAAAGGAAATACAGTGGGAGATCTACTGGGAACTAAGGCTGGGTGGCATGATGCCAGGGTAATCCTATGGGCTAGGCTTGTAAAGGCTTTAGGGCCATTAGCCTAGTACACACCTATGAACCTCTAGTCTATGTGGAGACTGGTTCCCCCTCAGAGCCAATGGCAAACTACACAGACTGGGTCTGATTTTCTGAAATATTTAGTTCTATCAAGATAGTAAAAAAACAAAAGCTCTCTGTGCACATCCAAAGAGTGAGGTATTCCCCCCACCCCGGTTCTGAAGCTTTGGAAACGGTTCAAATCAAATATGTCCCCATGGCCACCTTGGGCATAAAAGGATGGATTAGTAGAGTGATGCTCTCTCTGGGTGGAATATGAGAAATGGTTCCACTGCCATGAGATCTTGCAGCTAAAAGACCCTCCTAGCTGAGGTGATAACATGGAAGACTACCCTTTTACTGGCCATGAATTTTAAATCAGCAGAAGCTGACAGTTCAAAGGGGGGAGGGGTTAGCATCTGTTTTTCTAGAACAAAAATTAAGGTCCTGTGGAGGTGTGGGTTGTCGCCTGGAAGGTCTGATGTGAACTACTCCCCTAAGGAATTGCTTCATCAGGGGTGGGAAAAGATAAGAGTAGGGATATGGGGTGAAATGGCAGAATTGTGGTGGAAGAGGAGAGGCCTCTGTCCACCAGGGTTAGCCAGGTACTCTAAAATGGCAGAGCTATTGGTAGAGTTAGGACTGAGGTCTTGCTGACACCAAATTAATAATTTATTCCACTTGGCTGAATATTGCCTAGTACTAGGCCTTCGTCTCAATGTGTTGAACTTGACTGCTTAGGGTGTTGCTCTGTAGTATTTTGGGGGATTATTCAGGCTGAGTTTGAGTGTCTGTAGTTTGGGATGCACAAACCTCCCCTTGTCCCAAGTCAGAAGGTCCACTCTGAGGTAACTGCCACAGATTGTGGTTAAATTTAATAGCAGATAAAAGTTCTGCCTGAGCCAGTCTGAGGCTACCAGGATGACTTTTGGGTCTTCCCCGATTTTTAGGCAGACCCCTGGAAGAGTCAGGGGAGGAAATGCATAAAGAAACAGGTGGCTGTAAAAGAAGGCTATCCTCTAGGCTGCAAGTAATTTGCTCCTGGAACAGAATATTTTCAGTTGAGCCCTTCTTTAGGGGCAAAAAGATCTCTTGGGGACCCCCCTATTTCTGGGCTATGCTGAGAAATGTTTCCTGATGCAGATGCCACTCATGGGAATCCATCAAGTTCCAGCTGAGCTGATCGGCTAGAGTGGCGAGCCCCTGGGAAGTACTGTGCCATGAGGTGCAACCCCAACCCATAGAGTGAGCTAAGGAAGTCATTGCTGCTCTCTGCAAGGGCACTGTGGCCTCCTCTCCCTGGGGGTTCCAGAGAACAACTACCTGGGCCTTTGTGATTGCTGCTGCCTTTGAGGCCTTTCCCTCAGAGGCTTCCACTGGCAACTTTTTGATTAAGAGGGAAAGGACCAGTGTTTAGTGGGAAAATTCCTACTAAACCTAGAATGTTGAATTTGGAGGAAGTCCCTGACAGTATACATAGATTTTGCTTTATCTTCTATCTTTTTTTAGCACAGCATCTGGTCCAAAAATGGAAGTCCTTATCCAAGGGTACATCTAGAAGTTCAGATTTGACATGGTCTGGTAGGGTCTGTTCCTTAAGCCAAGCATGCTTTCTAATGACAGAGTAAGATACAGTAGCTCAGCTAGAGGCCTCCAGTGCATCATAGCTGCAGTGTAGAGAATGTCTAGCCACCTGGGAGCTGGAATGGCAAAGGTCCAATGATTCCTTAGAACGTTTTTGTCCTCCAGGGAGGATATCTTTTGCTTCAATTTGTCTAAAATACTTTGTTGGTGTTTTATCATATGAAATTGGCAGTTAAAGGCTCTTGTAGCTAGGGTAGCAGAAGTGCAGACTTTTTACCAAATGTATCACGGGTCCGGTTTTCTTTGTCAGTAAGTTGAAGAGCTGGTTCTTGCTCCCCCTTGGGACTTGGAGTGACAACATCTGGGTCAGCCACAGGGGGTTTTGAAGAGGTATTTATGAGAGTCCAGCACCCTACAAAGCTGGTCTGGTTTTCGCAGGGCTGAATAAGAGAATCTGGGTTCAGGGAAGAGTCCAATAAAACATCTACCACCTCCAATAGAGGGAATAGCCAAAGGTGTGCTCTGGGAGATCAAGGAACTCCCCAACACTCTTGACTGTAGATATTCCTGTGCCTTCCACTGCCCATGTTCCCTCATGGCATGGAGTGTTTCCCCAAAAGTGATGTCTTCAGGAGGTGAAGCTGAAAGGAAATTCTCCCCAGAATCTGAATCTTCAAAAGTAAGGAAGCCCCCCAAAAGAGACTGCTCCTGCTCATAATCCTCCTCTGAACCAAGAGGTTTAGAGAAAACTTCCAGGGTAGGATCTCCTCTTCCTTTTCCCTGGGGAAGACTCGAAAGGGTGCTGCCTAAGACTCGAAAGGGTGCTGCCTAAGACTCGAAAGGGTGCTGCCTAAGACTCGAAAGGGTGCTGCCTAAGACTCGAAAGGGTGCTGCCTAAGACTTCGAAAGGGTGCTGCCTAAGACTCGAAGGGTGCTGCCTAAGACTCGAAGGGTGCTGCCTAAGACTCGAAAGGGTGCTGCCTAAGACTCGAAAGGGTGCTGCCTAAGACTCGAAAGGGTGCTGCCTAAGACTCGAAAGGGTGCTGCCTAAGACTCGAAAGGGTGCTGCCTAAGACTCGAAAGGGTGCTGCCTAAGACTCGAAAGGGTGCTGCCTAAGACTCGAAAGGGTGCTGCCTAAGACTCGAAAGGGTGCTGCCTAAGACTCGAAAGGGTGCTGCCTAGCTCCGACTAAGGAGAAAAGATCCTCTGCTAACCTGACTAGGTCTTGCAGATAACCTGCTGAATGGGAGCCAGTAGGCCTAGACATAGGACCGGAGGTAGAAACCTTCTTAGAAGTAGCTTTGGCCTTGGATCTGGGTATGTCTGCAGTCCTGATGCCAGTCTCTTTGTAAGGCAGAACACATGCTGATGCCTCAAAGGAGCGTCGCTGGTGCAAGAACGCTCGTGGAAAGCCGAGGTCTGCAGAGCGACTCTGGCCCCAACTGAAAGCCAAGACCTGTGTAGTAGCAGAGGGACCTGACAGTATGTCTGACTCAGTAAGGGTCTTTACACTCTTCTTCCTCAGCAATAACAAGGCTTGGAGGAACTGGCAAGCCTGTGAATGGTTGTCGTCCGGGGCCCCAAGCTTGGGCCTTTTTTCCTTGTCCTCCTTATACTTGGGGAGCTCAACCTCAGGATAACTGGCAGATGCCATGAAATTAATGTAAAGATGGCAGACTAAGATTTTAGCCTTATGACTGATAGTTCTAGAATTGAAACGGCGCAAAACAGCAACTAGGGATTGTTGTGATCTAGGCCTAGATAGGCGACACACAGTATGAAAGTCTCAGTGTGGGATTTGCTTACCACAGTGGAGAATATTGTTAACCTTATCTGACATGAGTTAGAGCAAGAAAGTTTAAACCGATATGGGAGTTTAAAACTGCTACCAGATGCACCCAGATCGTGGAGGCTGATGAGCCAGAGTAAGGGTAAGAAGTCTAAAACTTTAACAGCTGCCGAATATGAGTCAGGATTACTGTTTAGCAACCACTTAAACTTTAGCCACTTATGTGGCAACTTTCTAGTTGAAGGCTTGTGGTAGGCTTAGAATGATGCGCTGGACCAGGGAGGTAAGGGGGAGAGAGATGCCTGGCAATCATATGAACTGGATAAGCCATGCAGTGTGCTTGAGATGCTGTACACTTGCATGAACCAGTCCCTCCAGGTGGAGCACCAGGTCTGGAGCTGGGTCCAGTATCCAGGTTTTCCGAAGCAGATGAAGCCATAGGAAAGGGAAAAATACCTAGAGGTCAGAAAGGGGCAGTGAAAATTATTCTGTCCTTTGACCTGCTGGTTTTCTTTGGCAACTGACATATCAGTGGAATCATTGGAAAGTCAAAATAGAACAGGGAGCCCAATCAGGAAGGAGCACATGTCTGGGTGACCCCCCCCCCCCACCGGGGGGGGGGGGTATTAACGGAAAGCAACTGTTGCACTTGCCATTCAGAGCAGATGCAAACAGGTTGCAGCAAAGATGTCCCCAGTGACTAAATATCTCGTCAGTCACAACTGGAATGAGAGATCATGTGTGAGGCATGAGGATTGTTCTGCTCAATTTGTCCAGGATCACATTGGAGCTCCCCGGAATGTACATAAGCTTTTAGAAAGCTGCTGAAGGAAATTGCCCAATGACAAACTCTGAACACTTCTTGGCAAAGAGGGTAGGACCTGGTTCCCCCTTGCTTGTTGATGTACCAGATAGACTGTGTGTATTGCAATTGTTCCCAAGGGGAGGGGTATCATGAAATGTCTGCAGTGCAAAGAGCACCACAATCATCTCTAGGACATTGATATGCAAGTTGGCCTCTGGTTGGGACCAATTGCCTTGGACAGTCTTTCCCAGATAACACCCCCCCCCACCCAATCTGGGACACGTTTGTGGTCACTATGGCTTTGGGATGCGGAGGAACAAAGGGACAGCCCAATAATACCACAAAGTGAAGCCACCAACTTAAGTCTTCCTTGAAATATATGGTGATTAAAATCAGATAGGACATTGGTTGATTCAATAACCACCACTGGGAGGCCAGGAGCCATTGAATTTCACATGTGATATCTGGCCAGGGGAACTAGTGATAGAGGCTGCCATTGACCCTAGAACCTGTAGAATGAGTCTTGCTGCTAATTTCTTGCTTTGAATGATCTAGGTCACTTGTGATCTGATCCACTGGAGTCTTTCCAGGGGAAGTGACAAGACCAGTGACTTGAAGCATAGCTCCAATGAATTCCAGTTGTGATGGTTCTAGATGGGATTTTTTGTAGTTTTTAGTGACTCAATCTGCATCACAGATGAAGTGTGTAATCTTATGCCTTCAGGAGGTGACGTCTGGTGGGAGCAGTAAGGAGCCAGTCATCTAGATAATGGAAACACACTGAATCTTAGTGATCTGAGATGCCTTGGTGAACACCCTGGTGGCTGTGGCAAAACCAAACAAGTCAATGTCCTGAACTGACCGTGATTGGCTCCTAGCCAGAAGTGCAAAAATCTTCTGGACCGCTTAACCACTTTTATGTGGCAATACAGATCAGGAGGGTCTGAGCACATCCAATTGTCATTTTCCAAAAACAGATGACTAGACTGAACTGAGACCAGCTGGAATTTGGATTGTTGAGCTGATTTGTTCAACTGACTGAGATATAAAACTTGGCCCAGTCCCCCGTTTTCTTTGGCACTAAAAAGAATCTTGAGTAAATTCCAGATCCTATCTGGTCTGGTGGGACTGCCTGGATGACACTTTTGAGCAGTTTTTGAATTTAAGACTGCCGCCTCCCTGTGACTGGGTGGAACACCTGGAATTTTGAGCTTTTTGGTTCTTCGGAAAGGGGGATGTTGTAACCTCTGGTAATGATCCTCTGCACCCATTTGTCATTATTTGTAGCCAAGGAGATTGTTGCAGGGGTAATCATCCCCCTACTGCCTCCAGAAGGCGGCAATCAGGCCTTTCAGGAGTACTGAAAGGAGTTACCAGAGAAAGTCTCTGGAACCCTGATTCTATGGGCTATTTCTGCCACAAACAGCATCTTCAATTACTACTCCCCCCCCCTCTGACCCGGGGGAAGTCAGCACCACGCAAGTCCTGGAAAGGTCCTTGTGTCTTTTTAAACCATAGCCTACCACTTCTCTGGTTCCTAAAATAAGGTCGCGGAGGAGTGGAAAGCATACGCCCATAGCAGATAGGGTCTTTCCTCTCTCACATATGGCTAGTCTCTAACTTTGGGGCTAAGCAGGGATGATCCATCAAATGTGAGTGCTGACAAAAAGACAACTTAAATGGCTCTGCAAACTCACATAAGCACATGCTGGCGTATCTCCTAATCGCTACGCCTGAACCCGCTGCTCTTGTCGTCCCTTTGGCAGCATGAGTAATTAGCTCCAAGGATGAATTGGAGATAGATTCTAGGATGGCAAGCTGAGACGCAACTTTATCTAACTCATTCAGCTACTGCTCCAGAAAGAGCATCTGAAAGCTCCTTAATCAGATCTCTGAAGCCTGGTGAAATATGCCCTATAGTTCAAATACCCAAGAGCGAAGGTCGAAGCATATACGTGCTTCCCAAATCCATCCATCATCCTAGGCTCTTTGTTAGGAGGATGGATAGTAGGACTTTCATTAGCAAGTTGTTTTTCAGTGGCTGCTGTAACCACAGCGTCAACAGGAATACTTTTAGCCCAATGTTGCTCATCTTTAGGGGGCAGACAGAATACGATCAGGCCCCTTGGGGATCAGCTTGAGTGTCTGGAATCTTCCAAGCTCGCTGAGCAATCAACTTAAGACAGTTAGCGGGCAGAGAAATCCAATATTTAATGGGCTGGGCACGAATACTTGCGAGAGATGCAGCTATTTAGCCAAACTGGAGGCTGAGCTCTCTCAACTCAGGACTGGCAAGACCAGACAGGAGGGGAAGGCAACTACACACACCACAAAACCAGTCTCACAAAGCTATCACAACAATGAATCAAACACAAACACACAAAGACATACTCGGAGGCTCTGAGCAAAAATTTACCTAAACAGCAGAGGCCTCCAAAGCAGACACCCAAGCAACCGCCACCTCATGACACACCACAGGCAACACACAAAACACAAAATCAGTGTGCAAAGCAGTCACAGCCCTTAAGGCCAAATACAACACCAAACATACTTGTCATAGGTGACTTCATAGTCAGACACACTGACGTCCCACTCACCAGGCTGAACAAGGAGAGGGTCACAGTAAGCTGCCTATCTGCTAGAATCCGCCACATAACACAAGCACTCGGGTCACTCCACAGCAAGTACAAATGACAGTCATTGTCCATGCTGGTGTGAACGACCTGAGACGTACCTCCCTGGACTACATGAAAAGAGACAGAGGAGCTCTCCGATTATGTAGCCCAGGAAGGTATGACCCTGACCAGCATCCTTCCTTCACCAAGAATGATGCCACAACATAGAGACAAGATGATCAGCTTTAACAATTGGCTTAATTTCTGGTGTCATTCAAAGGGGATCCAGTGTCTGTCTGCCTGGGATGACATGCTTGACAAACCACGCTGCTTCGCAAGGGACGGCTTGCACCTGTCACCCCTAGGATTCCGGATATTGGCTAAGGCTCTTGCCACCCCCATAGTGCCTTTTTTAGGCAAGGCTCATTCTAAATCTACCACCCTAGAAAACAAAAATGGGAAGAAACCAAGGGTAATGCTGCTCAATGCCAGAAGTCTAAATCTCAAAATGCACGCACTCGAGGCCCTTCTCAGTATGGAGAACATTGATGTCTGTGCGCTGTGACTGAAACCTGGTTCAAGGCTCCTGAGAGCACCCCGGCACTATCAGGTTTTACCTCATATCATGCGTTCCGGCCCCAAAACCCAGACCACACCACAAAAGGAGGGGGTGTATCCATATTCATCAAGGATACCCACACCTCCAGGATGGTGGCAACGCACGAAGCATCGGAAACCATCCAGGTGCAATTAACCATAGGCAAAACTGCTCTACAATTTGTAGCATGCTACAGGCCACCCTCTCAAACTCGGGAACCCCACACAGCCTTCCTGAAGACACTGGAGGGTATAAATGTATCTCCAAACACCATTATATTGGGTGACTTCAACTACCCGAATATAGACTGGGAACATTACTCAAGCCCAAACTTTCTAGCCCAAAGGTTCCTGGAGTTCATAAATTCAAATGCCATGGAACAACTAGTCACCGTTCCCACAAGAGGAGAAAATATACTAGATCCCATTCATCACAAACATGGGGACAAAATGCTCCACACCGGAAGTATATCCCTCATTGGTGAGATCAGATCATAAACTAATCTCAATGGATATCCACATCCCGCCCCCACCCCAAACAAAAAAGACCACAGTGAAGAACTTCTCTAAAGCAAACTTCACACTACTCAAGACTGGTGTGGTGCCTTCTACGAACACCTCCAGGACTGCATGGATCAGGTAATCCCTAATAAAACCAAGACTCTTTCCACCAAGGGCAAACGCCCAGTCTGGTGGACCCCAGCCATAAACAAACTTTACAATAAGAGGAGAAAGCTGTTACATGATAGACCAAATCCATAAAAGAGAAGACACCTTTGATCATTATTAGTAAAAAAAAAAAAAATACGAGCACTCATAAAATCTTCCAAGGCCAACTTTGAGAGAAAAATTGCCATAGATTCAAAAGACAATCATAAGGCCTTCTTCAGCTATGTTAGAAACCTGGGTGGAAACTCCCAGATATGCTCAGAATTAGTCCGAAATGATACAAAAATCACTGAACCCACAGACATTGCCAACATACTGGCAGACAGGTTCAGTGCAAACTTCACCCCCCTCTCTACATTAACCCAGGAAGAAAACAGCCTACTTGCCCACAAAATGCTAGGAGCTCTGCGACCACAACGTGCAGCTTTTCAGTGGCAAATGAAACCTGAGGGAAGGAAGGAGATGGGGGCATTATGGGTAAGGGGAGGAGCTTGGAGCTCAGATCAGATGCTAGTGATGTGGCCATCTCGGATCCAATTCTGATCCATAGACCCACGGGTTGAAGATCAAATGAAGTAAAGTACTTCAGATATCAAACTTATACAGGCTGAAGGCTCGATTTGTGGTAATTGACTGAAGGCCCTGTAGCCACAGCCAAGCTGTGACTACTGCCATGCACTTAGCAAACACCCGGGGGAGGGGGCTGTGGAGAGACCAAATGGCAGGGCCCTGAACTAAAAATGATTAGATGCAGTCTTTCCTGCTCATTTTGTGGTTTTGGAATGCCCAAGAAGTTTGGGATTTCTCCAAATTGGATAGAATACACCTTTTCCATGATGTCGAGTAGCCATTGGTCCCCGATGATGGTTCTTCATTGGGTTAAGGAGAATTTTCCAGTCAAAAGGCTTTGAGGGGAGGGTGAGTAGGAGGTATGGAAGTTTGTGGTTGAACAGCTCATTTCTGTGCTAGGTGGGCTCTTTGCAGCACTGTTCTGTGCAATTGGCCTGGCTGCCTTCTCCTGAACTGTCTGGGTCTCTTGACAGGGAGGCCTCTCCTTGTCTTGTTTATGGTTAATATACAACTCATCCCTAACAAACCTTCACCAGTCATGATTACACATTCTTCCCATACCTAGTCTCCTACCAAGACAGATAGCCCTACTGGGCTTCAGACTGAGTGTTGATACATTATCCAAATCAGAGTCTACCAGCCACTAGTTTTAAAATAGACTCTCCCAAAATGAAAACATCATTGCCTGGATTACTTATTAGGTAGAGTAAGCTCTGTAAGAGTGACTGAATAATCCCACGTAATCCCTTTCTTCCTTTTTGTAACACGAACATCACGAATACATCAAGGATGTCACCACCTGAGGGCTTACTACAGACTGGTGCATTTGTGTCATGTGTCGACTGGTAACAATTTGACTCCTAATGAACCAAACAGGTCAACTTACTTACCAGTGGATAAAGAGTCAGTGGATTATATTTTACCACTACCATAGTGATTGAACTTCAGGATAAAAGCAGGTGTTGTATTAATGGAAATAAAATGATCCTGAGCTGCAGAAGTGGTACATAGCAAGGAAAAAAGTTATGTACTCACCATAACGTTCCGTCTGAATAGGTAAACTTCATTTGTCAGCAACCGTGGGACCTGTGGGTTACGGATCCGAGCTGGCAGCATACCAAGCAAAAAGATTTGAGCTCCAAGCTCCTCCCCCTACCCATACTGCACTGCAACCTCCTTCCAATCCTCAGATCGAGTTTGCCACTCCATACAGGACACCAACAAACTAACCTGAGACCCTTAAACCAAGGACAAACCTCTAACTCGTGAACTCTGCACACAGAGCATAGAGTGCAGCAAAAAATGCCAAGGTAAGGGGGAAGGAGGGGGGACGGACGGTTGCTGACTAATGAAGTTTAAATACTCAGATGGAACGTTATGGTGAGTACATAACTTCTTTATCTGTAGTAGTTAACTTAATTTGATCAGCAACCTGTGGGACAGAGTCCCCAGCTACCCGAAATCTTGGGAGGCCCTTAAAGGATATTCCGGAGCACTGCAGAGCCAAAAGAAGCCCTTCCTCAGACACCAAATCCAGTTTATAAGTTTTAATAAAAGTGTGAGAAGACACCCAGGTAGCTGCTGAGCAAATGTCATCCAGGGAAACTCTAGAACAGAATGCTGCAGATGTTGCCATAGAACGAATAGAATGAGCATGAACTTCTACTGGTTCTGGTAAACCAAGCTCTCTGTATGCTTGTAGGATACAAAGGGAAATCCACCTAGCCAGAGTCACCTTTGAAACTGGTTTTCCTAAAAAGGAAACAAAAAGTTGATCAGATTTGCGAAAGGCCGCCATCCTGTGCAAATAAAAACGTAAATGCCTGTGAACATCCAGCAAATGAAGTTTGTATTCCCCTTTGTTCTGAAAAAGACAGGCAAATTAATTAATATTGGTCTCAGAAGCAACTTTAGGAAGAAAGGATGGATTAAGTCCTGAGAGACACCCTGTCCTTATGAAGCACAAGGTATGGGGGTTTCATACAAAGAGCTTGCAGCTCCAACACTCTCCTTGCTGAAGTTATAGGGCCAGAAAGGCAGTCTTCCATGACAAAAATTTTAAGTCAACTGATGCAGAGGGCTCAAAAGGAGGCGCAACAAAGGCCTGAAGAACCGCCAGATCCTATGGTGGTGAAGGATTCTTAATTTGGGGGGGGGGGGGGGTCTCAGAAGTGCCTTTCAAAAAGGTCTTACAAATTCTGGCAGCAGCGAGGGAGCCTAAATTGTCTCCTACATGGAAATGAGAAATAGCCGCCAGCTGTACCTTCATTGTGGAGGAGCTGGCTCCTTGCTGAAAGACAGGAGACAAAAAGTCTAATACCGCTGGGATCGGAGCGGTAAGAGGATCTAGATTTCTCTGTGAAGCCCAAATGGAGAAGCGTTTCCATTTGCTAGAATAAATTTTCCTGGGAGAGGATTTATGTGCAGAGACCAAGATAAATTTAACAGGAAGAGAGATACCAGGAGTCCTAGCAATTAATGGAACTGGAGCAGCCAAGCTGTGAGCTGCAGTCTGTCTACATTCGGAGGAAGCATTCCCTAGGGATGACAAATTAGATCCGGAATGGGATCCAAGATGGAGCTATGAGATGAGACCGTAGACAGGGGAACCAGACTTGACAAGGCCAGAATGGAGCTATGAGGATCAATCTGCTCCCCCAACCGGTGAGCATTCTGTAAGAACTTAATCATGAGCGGGGGATATGCATAAAGGCCGGGTGGCCAAGCATGAACAAGCGCATCTCTGGGGCTCCCCCCCTCGGGGGGGGGGGTTAGAGCAAAACATTCACTGCACTTCACGTTGGAAGGCGATGCAAAGAGATTGCAGCAAGGCTGACCTCACTTGAAGATCTGTGCCGCTACACAAGGGTTCAGAGACCACTCATAAGGAAAAAGGGTAATTCTGCTCAATTTGTCCACCAAGATGTTGAATGATCCGGAATGTGCATTGCTATCAGAAAGCGGCTGGTGGAGATTGCCCATTCCCAGACTCTCATGGCTTCTCGACAAAGGGGATAAGACTGTTCCTCCGTTTGTTGATATACCAGGACCACTGAAATTGTCTGACTGGATCGCAATAGTTCCCAGAGGTAAATAAGCATGAAGGGCCTGCAACGGTAAAAAAAAACGCTCTCATCTCTAGGACATTTATATGCAGAACGGTCTCGTTTTGAGTCCACGTGCCTTGAACAGTCCTGCCCAAACAATGCCCCCCCACCCTAGGTGGGAGGCATCCGTGGTCACCGTGGCTTGGGGTTGGGGAGCAACAAAGGGACGTCCCTCTTGCAAATTCCGAGATTGGCGCCACCACTTGAGAGCTTTTCTGCACACACTGCTCAGAGGGATTGGAAAATCTAGAGACTGATGAAGAATCAACCACTGAACTTGCAACGTCCACTGTAAAATTCTCATATGCAGACTAGCACAAGGGATCAGGTTGATAGCTGCTGCCATGGACCCTAAGGCTCTCAGGACTAATTCAGCAGGGGGTGCAGTGGACTGCAGGAGCGCTAGCACATGAAATGTCATGCGGCGTAGTCTAAGGTTAAGAATGCCCTGGCAAGAATCTATTCTCGCCCCTATGAAGTCCAACACTTGAACAGGTTGAAGGAAGACTTCTTTAGGTTTATGATAATCCCTAGTAGAGGTGATATCCAGAGAAAGAAATCTCTGGCTAGCAAGAGTAGATGCCTGGTGGGGGCAGTGAGAGGCCAGTCATCCAGGTACAGAAAGACCTGAATGCCCTGAAGTCTCAGGTGGGCCGCTACAACTGCCAAGACCTTGGTGAACACCCTGGGGGCTGTGGTGAGACCGAAGGGTAGGACCCTGAATTGATGATGACTGGCCCCTAGTGGAGGAACCTCCTGGATTGCCTGTCCATCAGAATATGGTAGTATGCATCCTTGAAGCCTATCGAGCACAACCAGTCTTCCTCCTGCAGAAAGGGCAGGATGAATTGAAGCGTGACCATCCGGAACGTTTCCTTGGCAACAAACCGGTTCACTGTAGACAAATCGAGAATCGACCTTAGGTCCCCAGTCTTTTTTGGCATCAAAAAGAACCTGGAATAGATGCCTGATCTGGACTGGTCTGGGGGTACCTGCTGATGGCTCTTTTTCTAGTAGTTTTTGTATTTCCAAGACCGCGGCCTCCCTTTGAGTGGGTGGGACGTCTGGGAGGCGCCTTGTGCAAGGGGGTTTGTTTATGAAGGGAATGGAATAGCCTCAGGATATTATTTGCAGCACTCAGCGATCGGTCACGAACTCCCATTGGGCTAGGTGCATCGAAAAATGCCCCGACTGCCTCCAAAGAGGAGCAGTCTGGTAACCCCTCAGGGTTGCTGCGTGGGTCACTGAAAAAGGTTCACGTGACCCGAAGTTCTTCGCCCCCCCCCCGCCTATGGGCCGGCGTCCACCTTGTCCCCCTCTGCCTCTTGGGGAAGAGTCCTGAGTGTTCCAGGACTGCAGAGTTTTCTGGAACCACAGCTTCATTTGCCCTCGCTGGTTCAAGGACCTGAGGGTTAGAGAAGAGGATCCCGACAGCTGACAGCATCTTCCAGTCTTTCTCGCTCTGGACAAGCGGATCGCGGACAGTCTTCTGAACAGGGTGGAACAGTCAAAGGGTGCGTTAGCAAAGGATGCCTTCAAGGGTTCAGAGAAGTCGCAAAGACAGAGCCAGTTGTGATGTCTTAAGGAGATGCCGGACCCGCTAGCCCTAGCGGCTCCCTCAGTGGCATGAGAGAGTAAATGCATGGACGCATTAGATACAAACTTGAGACTGGCCATAAGAGCCGAGGTCTGTTTATCCTCGGCCAACATGGACTCCGGGGGTGACAGCGTACTCTTTCACGAGGTCCTGCTGCAGTTGAATTATATGGGCCAAGTAATTCAGCGCTATAGTAAAGGTGACTGAAGCAAAGGTCCGCTTTCCAAGACAGTCCATAGCCCTGGACTCCTTTGTCTGGGGGGGGGGTGGACCGAGGAACTTTCTTGGGAGAGTTCCTTTTTTGTGGTTGCCACCGCCACGACCATGGCATCAACCAGGGAACCTTTATTCCAAGGGGCTCTATCTGCTAGTGGACTCAGTATTTTGTCAGGTCTTTTGGGTATAGGCTCCACAATGTCCAGTTCCCTCCATGCTCTGGTGGTGATGAGGTCTACCAGAGGGTAGGCCGGGGGGAGGCACCCAAGAGGTAGATGGGCCTGTGTCGAATGCCTCCAGAAATACAGACTTGTCAGAGGAAGGTTTTTGGGTGGACCCCCCCCCCCCCGGCAAAGGATTTCCATATCATCTCCAAAGGAGATGTCTTCGGGGGGTGGGGGTGGGGGGGATTTGGGTGAACCTTTCCCTTCCTCCAAGTCAGTGAGGGACTCGGGGGTCCAAATGCCTCTTACAATAGCGTTTGTGAGGGACCTCCTCGGGTGGACTCTCCGGGGAGGGCTCACAAATGGTTTCTACTTCCTCCAAGGGAACTGTCTGGGGCACACTGGACACAGGCTGTCCCTGGGGGCGACTGGATGACTGAAGACAAACCCAACTGCGAGGGAGCAGGGATGGACCCAGAGAACAGAGTGAGGGGTCTCGATCCTCCAGAGAGAACTCTCTCCACGACATTGAATGCCGAGGGAGGCCCAGCATCCCTGAAACTGGTAGCAGAGACCCTCGGATCCGAAGGGATCGGAGCTGAAGCTGGAATGGTCGGATCCAATGGGACGGTATGCCCCAACCATAATGGAGCAGATGACGCACACATTCTCCCAGATCCGACGCCCAACTCTCGGCACAGAGAGCTCTAATCCAAAAGCGGATCTGACAGACTCTAGGGCGTTGAGGCCGAAGGCATCATCGGAGCCGACCCCCTGACTCTGGGGCTCCTCGGATCCATAGACTCAGATATCCGATGGTGGATCGGAGAAGGAGCTATCGAGGCAAAAAAAGGAGCCGAACTCCCCGCACCGGGAGGGGGCCCAGCAATACCCCCATCTGCATTTGGGTTTGTAGATACCTTCGTATCATCCAATCCATGTCTGCGTCAGAGATGCTTCTGGTTGATCTGGAGGACGCCGCCGACGCGAAGATGACCTCAAGGGTGGTCAAGCCTCCTCCAGAGAAAAACGTGGTGAACAGAGCAGAGGAGAGGATGGCCTGTGAACGTTTACTGGAGACAAGATAACTTTAGCAGAAGGGGCCATTGGATCTAACTCGGCCTGTTGCTTGCGGCCCCTCTCTCTATCTTTATCCACATGTGTCTCTGTGCTTTTCTTTAATTTTCTTAGCCTCTTTCTCTCCCTATGGTAAGGTGCGAGGGTGAGTCCCGGACAGGGTAGAAGGCCAGAAGGCTGAACAGCCACAGCTGGTAAGGAAGCTGAATAGGAAGAAGCAGAAGTTGATTCTGCGGGTAGAATACCCGCCAGAATCAACTAATTCCTGTGATCCTGCAGTTCGGGGGTTGAAGGCCGCACAAATCTTGCAGCCAGAAGACAAATGGGCCGCCCCCAAGCAAACTACATACAGAGTGTGACCATTGGCTAGAGACTGCTTGTGGCCACACACTGTGCACTTAGAGAAAGTAACTTTCTGACTTTGACATTCTAAAGAACACACACAACGGGCAGGAAGGGAGGCCTACACTAAACAAAAGTTTTCAGCTTTCAAAACATGAAAAACCCAATAAGCATCTTGGCCAATTAATTTACCACAAAATTATCAAAAAGGGCACACACAAAAACCAAGTTTTAGAGAAAAACCCTAACACTTACCTGGAGCTCAAGAATCCTGTGTTGGCAAAGCCGCGGCAAACAAGATCTGAGGATTGGAAGGAGGTTACAGTGCAGTATTGGTAGGGGGAGGAGCTTGGAGCTCTGATCTTTTTGTTTGGTATGCGGCCGGCTCAGATCCATAACCCACAGGTTGCTGATCAAATGAAGTTTACTTCAGATATAAAGTTTGTCTATTTACAGCCTTTCTATGTAAGCTAACATGATTGCATTCCAAGTCACTGTTAAATAAACCCAAATTACCTTGAGCATCAGCAGCAACACTAGGTAAAGTTAGTTTAATCACTATTTCCAACTTGTCTGCTTATGCTAGTTTCATCTTTATCAAAATTATAGTAGTGCAGTCAATCTTTTTCAGTTAAACTCTTCTGTGAGCAAATCACTATATACAATGCAATTTTTATTTAGAAGGAAGACATTTTATACTTCTTCCTATTAGTTTGTGCCAGAGACCTTTTCTTTTTTCTAGGCTTCTTGTTTTCAAATGTAAAATGGGAAGTAGTAGGTGGTAGCTTTAAAGAATTTTCTGCTGCACATTTTTGAGAACTTGAGAGAGCTCTTGGGAGTGAATAATCTTCACCTTTCCAGTGTATTATGTGCTTGGAAGGAAAATGCTTTGCCAAAATGACAACAAAAATGTGCGTCGCTAACCTTGCATTACAATGTTAGCTCATACAGCTTTGTACAAATGAGGCAGAGGCCGTCTGAAGTATCCCTAAAGTAGGTACCACATTGCTTACCATCAAATATGCATTTGTTTTTAGTAAGTCTTCAAAGACATAAACCCATTACAAAATGCCTTAAAGTTCAAAGTGGTAACCAGTAACGAGTTCAAACACTGTACATTAACTAGAATAAATTTCCTCACAACCTCTCTGACCATGCTGTCAAATACTAAATGTGTGTAGTAATATAGCTATGTATAAACAAATTGTTTATAAAATTAAAATAAACTTGCTAATCGAACACTAGCTGCCATATAAAATGGTGAACACTCAAGCACTCAATCACTGCACCTTGATGCCTGGTCTTAGAGCTCAGTTTTTAAAAAGTGCTTACAGCCCTGAAAAAAAGTTATGCACTCACCATAACGTTCCATCTGAGTAGTTGTACTTAATTTGTCTTCAACCTGTGGGTATTCGGATCCAGATCGGATCAGAGATGGCTGCATCACCAGCATGTGATCCGAGCTCCAAGCTCCTCCCCCTACCCATAATGCTCCTCCATCACCTTCCTTTCCCTCAGAGTTTGCCGAATCCTAGACATAAGCCCAATCCAAAAGGACCCAACTACTTAAAGGCTCACAAAATTCTACAAGTATAAACCAGGGGGAGCCACAAGAGTGCACCTCTCCCAAATACCAAATATAACAATAGTAGCCAGGTCAGGGGGAAGGCGGGAGGGATTGTTGAAGACAAAAGTCCAATTACTCAGATGGAACATTATGGTGAGTACATAACTTCGTTATCTGAAGTAGTTTACTTCATTTGCTCATGGAAGTATATTACAGAGCACCACGGAGTCAAGGATGCTCTAATCTTGGATACCATGCCCAATTTGTAATGGGATATATAAAAGTATGAGAGGACCAAGTAGCTGCAGAACAAATGTCATCCAGTAACACATTAGATCAGAAGGCTGCTGAAGTTGCCATGGATCTAGTGGAATGGGCTTTAAACAGACCCGGAGGGGAGATGCCTTTGTTAGACTATGCCCGGTAAATACACTGAGAAATTCACCTAGAAGTGGTGACTTTGGATACTGTCTTGCCTAAAAAATGGTCTTGAATAGGTAAGTTGGTCTGATTTCCGGAAAGGTTTCATTCTATGAAATAAAACCTCAGTTGCCTATGTGCATCCAACAAGTGCAACTTGTATTCACCTTTGTTTTGGAAATTTGAAAAGAAAACAGGAAGACTGATAGTTTGATATTGCTCAGAAGCCACTTTAGGAAGAAAGGAAGGGTTGTGCACAGGGAAACCCTATCCTTTTGGAAAAACACACAGAACTTTAATGGATAAGGCTTGAAGCTCCAATACCCTCCTGCCTGAAGTAATGGCCACCAAAAGGGCAGTTTTCCAAGAAAGAAATTGTAAATCTGACACTACTGGTTCAAAAGGAAGGGAGACTAGGGCTTGAAGAAAGGCGTGGTCAAGGAGGCATTTGGTCTTTCACTGGAGGTCGCAACATAAAAGTTCCTTTAAGGAAGGCTTTACAAAGTCTAGACGCTAAAGAAGCCATGTTTTCACCCACATGAAAGTTAAAAATAGTAGCCAGTTGAACTCAACAGTTGAAGAGCTAGCACCCTGATGAAAGATACCAGATAAAAATTCCAGGATGGCTGGAACTGGGGCTGAAAAGGGATCCGTTGACAGGCCCAAATAGAGAAGCGTTTCCATTTGCTATGGTGTATCTTTCTGGTAGGAGACTTATGAGCCACCACCAGAATGGTTTTAACCGGAGAGGATAAACCAGGAGTCCTAATTATACTGGAACTGGCACAGCCAGGCTGTTTCAGACCATCCAGGTCTGGGTGAGGAATACTTGAGGGGTGAAAAATAAGATCCGGAACCAGATCCAAGATACATGGTGGATCTACTAAGTGAGACAAAAAAGAGCGGGGGAACCACACTTGACAAGGCCAGAATGGGGCAAATGAGAATTACTGTGCTCCCCAGCCGGTGAGCTTTCCGAAGAAACTTTGGAATATTAGGTAATGGAGGATAAACAAAGGAGACCAGGAGGCCAAGCATGAACCAGTGCGTCTCTGGGGGCTTCCCCCTGAGGGGGGGTTCAGAGCTAAAAACTTGCTGCATTTCATGTTTGAAGGAGATGCAAAGAGATTGCAGCAAGGCCAGGTCCACTTAAAGATCTGTTCCTCTACTGAAGGATTCGGAGACCACTCGTAAGGCATCAGAATAGTCCTGCTGAGCCTGTCCGCTAGAATGTTGAACCATCCCAGAATGTACTTCGCCACCAGAAAGCGGCTGGTGGAAACCACCAATTACCACACACTCATGGCTTCTCAACAGAGGGGGTAAGATCTGGTTCCTCCCACTTTGCTGATATACCAGACCACAGACATGTCTGATTGGATGGCAATAGTCCCTAGAGGTAGATGGGCATGAAGGGACTGCAATGCTAAAAAGAACCACCATCATCTCTAGTACATTGATATGCAAATTGGTCTCGAAAGGGGACAACATGCCTTGGACTGTCCTTCCAGAGCAACCCGCCCCCCAGCCGGGAGGTATCAATGGTCACTGTGGCTGTGGGAAAGTATGGAAGAAGGGACATCCCTGGACCAGTTCTGGGGAGAAAATCCACCAAAGAAGCGACTTTCTGCAAACCCAGGATATGCGTATTGGATGGGACAATGACGAGACTAGAAAAGACCACTGAACAGCAAGTGTCCATTGGAGAACTCATGTGGAGACGCACCAAAGGAAAGAGGTTGAGGGTGGCTGCCATAGAACCAAGCGCCCTTAGAACTGTGGCTGCTGAGGGACTGGGAGCTCGAAGAATACAAGAGATGCGAAGTCTTAGATGGTTTATCCTCTCTGGGGTGAGAGACCCTCCATTTGTAGTGTCTAGACGAGCTCCGATCAAGTCTAATCTCTGGACTGGGGTCAATGCAGATTTCCTGAGGTTGATTGGGATGCCCAGTCTGTTTGCAAGAATGAAATAGTCCCTGGACTGACATAGTAGATACCTGGAAGGGACAGCAAGGAGACAACTGTCCAGGTACAGGAAGACCTGGATTCCCTGAAGCCTAAGGTGAGTAACCCCTCAGGGTTGTTGTGCGGGTCTATCAGAGAAGGGTTCTAGAGACCAGAAATTCCTTGGCCCCCCCTCTGCCTCTGGGCCGGCGTCCATCATAACCCCCTTTGCCTCTGGGGGAAGAAGAGTCCCGAGTGTCCCAGGAGAATGAAGATTTCTGGAACCACATCTTTGCCCCTCGCTGATTCCTTGAGAAGGATCTTTGAGGAGCGGAGAAGCAGATCCCAATGGCAGACTGTCTTTCCGTCCTCCTCACTCTAGACTAGATTCTCACGCACAGACTTCCCAAACAGGGAAGAGGCATCATAGGGAGCATTCGCAAAGGATGCCTTAAAGGGTTCCGAGAATTGACAGCTGAAGCCTGGTGTGGAGCCTCATGGCATCGCCAGACCCGGCCGCTCTAGCGGCTCCTTCCATGGCATGGGAAAGGAGATGCATGAACATATTCGCAACCACTTTGAGAGTGGCCTTGCGCAGAACATTTTTCATGCTCTCTGCCAACGTGGGCTCTAGGGGCGACTCTGCGACTTCTTTGACCAAGTCACCCTGAAGTCAAATAACATGTGCATGTAGCTCAGCGCCCTTATGGAAAAAGTAGTTGAAGCATAAACTCGCTTCCCCAGGCGATCCATCAACCACGACTGTCAGGAGGATGAACCATAGAGCTCTCCTGCGCGAGCATTTTCTTGGTGGGATCGCCACCACCATAGCGTCTACTGGGGACCCCTTACTCCAACTGACTCGGGTCATGTGGGGGGCTAAGGACTTATCTGTTCTTTTTGGAATTGGCTCCTTGGTGTCTGGTTTCTTCCATGCTCTAGATGTAATAGGGTCCACCAGTGGATAAGCAGGGGTGGGGTGGGGGACACAGGAGGTAGACGGGCCCATGCCAAATGCCTCCAGGAACACAGATTTATCCGGGGTAGGTTTCTGGCTGGGCAACCCCCTCCTTGGCTCAGTATTTACAGGAGGTCTCCTTTTATTCTCAAGGGGTGACCTGGAGGAACCTTCCCCTTCATCCAAATTTGTGTCTGTGAGGGGACTCTGGGGAGAAGTCCAAGTGCCTCCGGTTACACTTGAGTTTGCGAGGGACCTTCTCAGTGGGACTCTGTGGAGGACTCGCAAACTGGGGGTTGCTCCCTAATGAGTGCTCCCTGGGGCAATGCAAGGATGGGCTTTCCCTGAGAAAAGGAAGGTCGAAGCCATACCCAGAACTGCAGGAGTGGGGGCGGATTCCAAAGAGGAGATTGTCAGAGGCCTTGACCTACTCGAGAGAACCCTCTCCACCACGTCAAATGCTGAAGGACAGCAGACATCGCTCCCCTCGGATCCGATAGGGGAGTTGGAGCAGAGCCCACAGGTGCCGATACCCAGAAGGGAATGCTGCACACTCTGGCAAACTCTGAGCTGACAGCACCCCCTCAGATCAGACGCGAAGGCTACAGCTCCGAGAGCTTGTACCCAACCCAGTCGTATCTGACACACTCAAGGCCATGGCTGGAGTAGAGGTACTCTGTACAGTCTGCCCCAGCTGATCTAAGGACTCAAGAGGACCGGATCAGAGAAAGTGATTGGTGGGGGGGGGGGGGGGGGATGGCTGTGAGCTCCCCGCTCTGGAAGGAGAGTGAGCTGGCAAGATTCCCATCTGGATGTGGGTGCGGATAAACTTCCATATCATTCTGCCCATCTCTGTTTCACTTAAGGTGGGGGTGGAACGAAAGGATGAAGCCACCAGCAGCGGCCGGGAGTGCCGGTGAGGGGAAGCTCTGGAAAAAGGCCTAGACACTTGTCGGCTCTGGGAAAAACCTGGGTGAGTGGAGCCGAGGGGTACTGGGCCTAGGAGTAGTCCTATTCTTGGAAGGAGGTCCCGGATGTCACCAAGCAGTCAGGGGACCGCTTTCTGGGCCTATCCTTGCACTTTTTATCACCTTCCGAAGGCCTAGAAAAGGGGGTTTGAATCCCAGAGGCCTGGGAAGGAGAAGACACAGTAGCGTCCGCTACCATAAAAGCGGAAGAGTGGACGGCCATCCACGAAGTAGGCAAGAGACTTTTCATCTTTAACTTAGCCCTACTGTTTTTGAGGGCTCTGGAGATGAAACCTGCACAAATCGTGCAGGCAGTGTCCAAATGGGCCCCACCTAAACACACGACGCACAAAGTGTGGCCATAAGCCGGGGAAAGCTTATGGCCACACATTGTGCATTTTCGGATTTCTGAAGACAGGCTTAGGAAATATCAGCCATGTCTGGAGAAGGCCCCACACACACACACACACAGGCTAATGGTGGGAGAAGGCAAAGAGAACACAGAAAAACACTAACTTTATTTCCCCTTTTATACACAGACTGTCAATGCGGGTGCAGGGTAGGAAAAAAGAAAAAGTTAGCGAACTGTAGCTAGCTAAACAAGCAAAAACACTTATTCAAAGTAGTAATTTGCCTGGAGCTCAAAATCACGCTGCTGGGCTGTAAGGCGGCAAATGACATCTGAGGGAAGGAAGGAAATGGAGGAGCATTATGTGTAGGGGGAGGAGCTTGGATCAAATGCTGGTGATGTGGCCATCTTGGATCCGATCTAGATCTGAATACCCACAGGTTTAAGATCAAATGAAGTAAACTACTTCAGATTATAGGCAGTAAAGCCAAGCAATCCCAAGAAGCAACCACCCACAAAATATGTGCACCCCACATCTTGGGAAAAAAAAAAAAAAAAAAAAAAAAGACAGGGAGAGCACACAAATAATAAAAACAGACTTCTCAGTGAACAGAACATTTGATCACAGGACTGCAAATAGTACAAGGCACTTAGAGTACAGTGTGATCAGGATGATTTCTTTGGATCTTAAGACATTCCTTTGAAAATTAATTGGGCAAACAGGATCTCCTAGCCTATGGTGAAAACATGATAATCAAGATGGAGTTTTCCACACAAGTACCCATGTCTCTTATGGCAGTACCTGTCTGAAGAGAAACATTCACATGAGGTGGGAGCAGCTTTTTAGCCCAATACTGCTGTGCTGTACTTTTATTTGCATTTAACTTGCGACCACTTTCAGTACACCAGGTAAGTGTACATTCCAGCCCTTGTTGCAGCTGTTTATTACCAGTAGATGAAGACAAGTGCCAAGCTCGCAATCAGCAAACTTGGTCAAACAAACCTTTGGGATACTGGACATATGCAAAATAAATGGCAAAGAGGAGACGGGCCAGTACTGATCCCTGTGGCACTCCCCTACTTCACATTCAAAGAGATGGGTTTACATTTTATTTTAATACATGGAGGACAGAAAAGCCTTAGTCAGGTCAAGTTAAGCAAGGTGCACTAAGTGAAGCTTACCAGGGTTCAGAAGATGCTGCCTGCTCTTCAAAAATACCGAACAGATTGGGGTTTAGATCTGTTAAGATGCCCATGTCTGCAGAAATTAGTTCTGCTATGATACAGTTAAGGCTTTATAAAGCCAGCAATGCTGATGGGTCTTGTAGAGGGGCCACCCTTTGGTAGGGGAGTCACAATATCTGATCTCCAGGCATTAGGCACAAAACATGTGGATAAGAGAAGTAAATAGTGTGGGAAGAAATAGCCAGGGAATTGTTATGGCTAGGCTTGTATAGGCCCTAAGGCTGATAGCCTAGTACCAACCTATGAAGTTAGGATTAACAGTACGTAGAAGTCCAGATACTCTACACTAATGAGAATACAGTATGCAGTATATGCTGTCTGACCCCAAAGTACTTTTTTAGCCTTTGTCCGTGATTTAAAGATGAGTTATATAGTGATTTTAGAGGAAATCAAATTTCCTGGGACACTAAGGGAAACCATGTGGGTAGACGGGATAAAGTTACCATTAAATTTGTCTAGATTGGCTATATCATTGGATCAGACAGGACGGTTGTGTAAAAAGAAGTTATGTCTTACCATAATGTTCCATCTGTGCTGTAGATCTTTATTCATTACTGTTGGGACTTCGGTTCCATGCTCTGAACTGACACTGACGTTACCAAGCTCGCACAAGCCAAAAACTCTCAGCCAAGACCCACCTACAATGTGCCCCTCGGTCTCTTCAGATGGAGTTTGCCCACCATTATAGTACAGAATTATAGTATAGAAGTAAAACTAGTGATACTACGAGGCCGTCTGAGCAGATACCTTAACTAAAGGAAATCCTAAAGTCTACCAGAGTCCAGGCAGGGGGAAGGAGGGTAGGAAGTAATGAATGAATAAAGATCTACAACACAGTTGGAATGTTCTGGTAAGACGACTTCTTTATCTGAAGTTGTAAATCTTTATTTATTCCTTACTGTTAGGACAAGAGTCCCCAGCTAGAGTCCTGGGTGGCTCAAAGGAAGGCCATTCCTGAGCACCATAGAACCAAATGAGGCTCATCCCCTGGAGACCAAATCCAATTTGTAATGAGTGATAAAGGTATGAGGTCTTGCCCAGGTGGCGACTGCACATATATCATCCATAGAGGCTCTGGAATGAAAAGCCACTGAAGTAGCCATTGATCTAGTAGAGTGAGCCTTTATTTTGGAAGGCAAGGACTTTGTTCTGATGGTAGACGAAAGCAATGGCGTTTGAGCCAAGATGGTCATTTTGGAACCATGCTTAGCCAATCTGGGTCGTGCAAAGGCCACAAACAATTGATCCGTTTTTCTGAAAGATTTAGTTTTTATCAAGTAGAAACGAAGTTGCCGATAAACATAGAGGGCATGCAAAAGATATTCTCCTCTACTTGAATGGTGAGGAAAGAAAACTGGTAGGGCAACAGATTAATGCAAAACCCAGAAATGACCTTGGGTAAACAGGAGGGTCAGTATGAAAGGACACACTTTCCCTATGAAAAATCAAGTAATGTCTCGACACTCAAGGCCTGCAACTCAGACACTCTTCTTGCTGAGGTAAGGGATACTAGAAGCAGAGTTTTCCAAGACAAAAATTTTATATCACAGGAGTTAGAAGGCTCGAAAGGAGGACTTAATGACTGAAGCACCAAAGTCAAGTCCCATGGCTCTATAGGAGGAATACCTCTCAACTATACCAAATTTGTTTTTTTTCCAGTTCTGAGGTCCAAATAATGGGGTGAAATGATTCCAGAGTGGCACCACTTAATTTCCGAATTTCCAGGCTTTTAAAAAAAAATTTGTTTTTCATCATGTGCAAAGGCGTGCACAATGACATCAGCTCTATAAACAGCCTGTCAGAATTGAAGAATTCACTTTCTGGGTCATAGTGTGCGTGCAGTTCCTCAGGTGCTTGGTTAGTTTACTGATTGAACTGTGCACTTTTACTTTAATGGGGCCAGGATTCAGAATGCACTTGGCCTTAGAAGCAATGGCCAGCTGCAAGAACAGACAGCATTTGAATTCTGTGGTTACTATAACTGTGTGCTTAGAAGCAATGGCCAGCCAGAATAATCAGCACCCAAGTAAGACAAACTGTGCAGCTGCACTACATTTTTGTAGGAACCTTTGATTTTTAACAGCCAAAGCATGTTATACTTGCAATGTGTATGCTTCATTTTCAGTACTGATTGGCAAGAACAAGGTGTGCATGCAAGCCATGCATTTGAATGCAGAATATTTTTTCATTACTTTACAGTTGGCCTGCATTCCTAGAAAGAATACACTGCTGTCTGTGCCAGAAGTGTGTGTGAATTCTGCGGTTAGTTTACTGCTCGAACTGTGCTGTCTTATTTTAACAAGGGCCGGGAATGCGATTAGAAGCAACGGCCATTTGAATTCCAGAGTTACTTCGAACTGTGCAAGTGCACCTAGAAGCGTGGTGGAGTAAAGACCGTTACCTACACATTTCACACTGGTGAGACTACCAGCAAATTATGTAGGTAGGAGGCAGATTGAGCTGCAGTTTTACTTTTGCTACAAATAGGTGGTCTGGAGCCATAAAAGGAAACTGCACAAGAAACAGTTCTATCTGGACATCAAAGCACGCTTAATGAGCTTCCAGCCCTGAACTTGAAAAGGAAAATCTCTTAGAGTACTGATGAGAGCATTTTCATAGAAACCTTGCTGTGATGCCTTTCTTTGTATGTAGGAGAGAGAGGTTTTATACCAAAGAAAAGGCAAAACAAGTTTTGTTTCTCACTTTTGAGAAAACTTGAAGATATAAATGGGGAGAATTAAAAGGAAAAAAACCCCCAGAAAAGTGGCAACTTCAGTGGTATGAAATCATATAGCAACCCTCTATTAATCACTAATACAAACTCGGGGACAGACCAACTGCATGATGAAGCCACACGTCATTCAATGCCTATGTCCTATGCAAACAGTCAGGTACCAACCATGGTGGCGGTTATTTTATTTAGTAACTTTACTTTTTAGCAACTGTTTAATTAGGTATTGTCTACTAAGCAAAGTACTATTTCATGGGCAGTGCAGAAATTGTTAAATTAGTTACTGTTCATCACAGTTTGCAAGTAGAGAGCGCAGTATTCAAAAACCTAGAATTACACGATAAAGTTGACTGAATTTATAGTCTTAATTCGCTGTTGTAAAATGCAGGCAAAGAAAATTAAACATCCAGAAAAGAGCAGATCATCTTTCAGTCTTTGAAACGAGTACTGGAATACTAACTGCAACCCCAAATCATCATGGGATATTCCCTGAGAATGCTATTTGTAGTGCAGAGATTATTTGTGGAAGATAACATTCTGGCTAATGAGAAAATGTTAATGAAAAATGCTTTACCCTGTTCACAGGTTTGCTTAACATATGCTTTATCATCTTGTAAACCCCTTTTTCAAGTTATAGTTTTTATGATTTCTATTGTAATGATTGCCCTTTACAGTAGAGTAGTTCAAATGTCATTTTGTATCAGTAGAACAGATAGCACTGTATCAGTAAATTTTAATATGTGTTTTCTAACATTTTTTACATTTACATTTTGTTAACCAGGTTAGCCCTGCTGAGCAGAATCCTATTTTCAGAGAGGATCTGGCAGATACAGGGCTGCATTAGCATCACAGTTGTCACACACAAGCATGGGATATGGTACGTAAAGTCATTTAACACAAATTATGCTTCAGTGAAAATACATGCAAAAGCAGTCATTTATGGTTCCTGTACATGTGCAGTTCTTTAATTTAGTTGAGACAAAATTCAGCATTTCAGCATGAATCTGATGAAGCGTCTTTATAAGATGTGAAAGCACTTACTCTTATTAAACGTTATGATACCTATGAGCTGTGTTTGTGCCCTCATTGTTTTCTCATGGTTTTATTGTTCAAGTGAGGCACTTCATTGTTGGGACTTTGCTTTACCCGATTTTTTATTTCAGCATGAGTATTAATTTCCATTTTTACAGGATTTAAAAAATATATATTTTCTTCACAAATGGTAGATAATGGCTTCTGCAAATATTTGGAGTAAAATATTGATCTTTAGGTGAACAGTGAAATTGTGTAATAGTTATTGCATCTACTCACCCACAAATATCAAATGATCGTGACTTTTACCATAAAGCCCACATACTGCAAGTCACCAAAAACAAAATCCCAAGGTTCATCATCTTCTTCCTTCCCATTGATCATTGCTACACATTTCAAAAGAAAAAAAGTTGTCTTACCATAACGTTCCATGAGTTGATCATCTTCCAGTAATCACTGATGGGTTTGGTTACGAGTCCATGGAACAGAGTTGGCCTTGTACAAAGCTTGCGTTCACCAAAAACTCTCAAGCTAAGCTGCTACCCACAATGCCCTTCACTCACAGTTCTCAGAACTCTGAGGTTTGGAAAAAACGTAGACCCACAGCAGGCAAGGTCTTCCCCTCTTGCTCGCACCTGGCTAATGTATCCCTGACCTTAGCACCGAACAAAGCTGATGGTTCGATAGGGGCATTTAAAAAGGACAACTTGAGTCCACGAGGTCAAAAATGTGCATCCAGGCGTGGCGTCTCATGACTACGCCTGCACCTGCAGCTCTACCTGCTCCGGCTGCGTGGGACAGCAACCTCATGGAAGAATTGGATATTGACTCTACGGTGGCAAGTTGGGAAGCAACTTTATCAGGTGCTCTGTCCGAAACTTGACCCGCAAGGGTCCCAGAGAGCTCTGTGATGAGATTTCTCGGGAGCCTCGTAAAAATGCGCCAAAAAGTTCAGAGACCTGACAGCAAAGGTCACCGACACAAAAACCTCACTTCCCTAACCTGTCCACTGCCCAGGACTCTTATTGGGCAGGTGAACAGCAGGACTTTCTCAGCAAGGTCCTTTTTCGTGGCTGCCACCACTACCATAGCGTCTACTGGCAAACCTCTAGACCAATGGGGTTGATCCGCTGGAGGGGAGAGTATCTTATCTGATCTCCTGAGGTTCTGGGTTCTTCCATGCCTGCTGCAATGATGAGCTTGACCAACTCATCAGGGGGGTGTTACCCAAGAAGTAGAGGGCCGAGAGTGGAAGGCCTGCAGGAATACGGATTCCTCCGAGAAAGGATTGGAGGGCTTCAAGTCACCCCCCTGTTTCAAGATTTCCAGAATGTCTCCAAATGAGACAGTCAGGGGGTGACTGTGGGGATCCTTCCCCATCATCGCAATCCGTATCTTCTGTAAGGGACTCCTCTGGGGAGTCCATGTGTTTCCTCTTACATGGCAATTTGCGAGGGGGTTCTTTCGGTGGGAGCAATCAAAGAAGACTCAGAGAAATACCCTGAAAAGGGGTTTCCTGGGCTTTGTGCTCTCGGAGTCCTGGAGAGGGGGTGGCCTTTGACAGCTGCAGCTCAGAGGGAGCTGGTGGAATAAACTATGTAGGAGGATTGCTCGAAGCAAGCACCCTCTCCATCACATAAAAAGCAGGCCTGCCTGAAGAGGAATGGGAGCCTGGAACCAAAGATGACAATTTCGGAACTGGAGTCACATCCCGCTCCACATGGTCTGCTACTGGGGATGGAGCCTCAAGCAAAACCTGGGCATGAGTCACCCTCAGACCGAAAGGCAGAACTTTCAACACAACCGGAACCGTGGCCGGAAGAGAGGATTCCATCCCCCAAGCATGAGATTGAGGAAGGGTGGGTTTCGACGAACAGACACCCAAAGAGGCCACGGAGCCACACTGTTGTCGGTGCCGTGGAAAGGGGTCCTCTCGCAGACGTCAGGAATATGAGCCTCGGAACAGAGGGATCCAAGGGAGGAGAGTATGTAGGGGTCGCCAGTGTAATGGACCCAAAGCTCGGAGTGGGATGAGGTCTAGGAAAATTGCAATTCCCCTGGCAGTCAGCAGCTGATCAAAAAGCACACCACATGCAATTCTGAAAGGCTTCTGGTGGACCTTATCGATGCCCCTGAGGGGGAATCAGGCCAGTCGAAAAAGGGGCTGAAGGCTTGTCCGGCAACTGGATCCGCAGGCAGAGAGCACTGGGTCCGTGGTGTATTAAAGAATGGCACAGACTATTCCAGTTTGGAAACCGGCAACAAGGGAATGATCGGAGCTGGGAACGGGCTCTGAGCAGAGGTCACAGCTGGGGTGGAGGTCAATAACTGCTCCAAAGTTGTCAGAACAGAAACGGGGGACGTCAGTACAGAGTTGGAAACAAACTGGTCGGAACAGAGGTTGTAGTGGGTATCGTACTCGTAGCCGGGACAGGCGCAGACAAGGCGAGCTCGGTATGAATCATTGGAGCCAAGCTCGGAGCAGAGGTGGTCAGAACTGAGGAGACAGTACAGTGCTTAGTGGAAGTCTTGTGGGCCTTGTACTTATGGCTTTTGCCCCTATCACCGACAGGTGAAGAGGGGTCTGAGCAAGGATGTTTCTTGTCCACAGAGAGGGAATGAGACCTCCGAAAAAGGCGAAGGAAGCAGGCCCTTAAGAATCAATTTGTTTCGTCGTTCATTCAGCGTCCGCTGACTAAAGCTGGCACAAATATCACAAGGACGTTTCGCCGATAAATGCGGAACCCCCAAACAATATACTCTTCATGTAGGTCACTATTCGGCAGTTTACTACTGCAAGAAGAGCACCCCCCCCCATAACAGGGAAGCATCGGTGGTCACCGTGGTTCTGGGCTGGGGAAGACAGAACAGATGACAGATTTGCTTCTGGTTTCATCCACCAAACCATGTGTTTCATGCAAAGATTTGCAAGGTGTATCATGTGGTCGTGTGGTTGAGTTATAATAGACTCTTTTGATGAGCGGAGCCACTGCAGTAGTCTCATGTGCAAACTCGCCAGTGGTACCAAGATAATGGTTGCTGCCATAAAGCCCAATAGTTGTAGTACAAGGCGTGCTGGTACAAATATCTGCTGGAGGATTTGAATCTGGTTTCTTATTTTTGAAAGCCTGTGAGGAGGGAGGGAAGCTTGACAGGACGTTGTGTCGAAGATCGTGCCAATGAATTCCAGTGCTCTTAATGGAGACGTGTGATTTGTCCATGTTGATCATGATACCTAGGTGAAAAGCAAGGCCTTGAGTGTCAGACTGAAAAGATTCCTGGACGTGGCGGTAAGGAGCCAATCCTCTAGATATGGAAACACCTGGAATCCTTGTAGTCAGAGATGAGCTACTACGACTGCCATGCATTTAGTGAACACACTGGGGGCTGTCGAGAGACCAGAGGGCAGTACCCTGAACTGATAATGATTGGCTTCAAGCCAGAAACAGAGAAAACTCCGGGAGCGATTGTCCATCTATGTGGTAATACACGTCCTGGAGGTCTATAGAGCACATCCAGTTGTCCTTCCCCAGAAAGGGGGGAATGGACTGTACCATGAACATCCGGAATTTGAGGGCTGATGAATTTGTTTAGTAAACTGAGATCCAGGATTTGTCTCCTGCCCGTCTTTTTTGGCACTAGAGAGAACCTCCAGTAAAAGCCAGATCTTCTTTGGTCTGGTGAGACTGGCTGGATGACTTTAGCAGCTTTTCGATTTCTAAGGTTGCGACCTCCCTCTGACTGGGTGGAACATCTGAGATTCATTTCACAGGTCTGGGGGTGAAGTCGAAAGGGATATGATAACCTCTGGATATTATCCTCTGCACCCATGCATCTGTTATGAGCTGCCAGGCATGTAGGTGCAAGGAAAATCGACCCCTGCTTCCTGAGGAAAGCAATCTGGCAGCTGTTCAGGAGCGCTGGAAGGGTCTGCCAGAGAACGAGTCACTAGCACCCAGGTTACGCGGATCCCCCTCTGCCCAAAACCGGGTATCTTCTAAATGAGTTGCCAACCCCTGCCCTAGGGGTATTGCTAGTCACAAGTGTCATGAAAAGATCTTTGGGACTTCTTGAATCACAATTTTCCTCCCCTCTGATTCCTGGAGTAGGACCTCTGGGGTGTGTGTGTGTGTGTGTGTGTGTGTGTGTGTGTGTGTGTGTGTGTGTGTGTGTAAAAAACTTGTGCCCACAGCAGACAAGGTCTTTCCGTCCGTCCTCACAATGTGAAAGTCTCTCTTACTTTGGGACAAAAAGGGAAGAGTCTTCCACAGCCATGTTGATGAAGGAAGATTAAAAAAGGGTCTGCGAAGTCGCACAAACGCATCCAAGCATGTAGTCTCATAACTATGCCCGATGCGACTGCTCGAGCCACCCTCTTGGTAGTGAGACATCAAGCACATTGAGAAGTTCGAGATTGATTCCAAGGCAGCTAGCTAAGGGGCAAGAGTATCACGCACCTCTTCAGGCAGTACCTCCACCAAAGAGGCAGACATTTCAGAAATTAGGTCTCCTTGGAGGTGAATAAATTGTTCCAGGTAATTCAACGACCGGATGGCAAAAGTTACTGAAGCATAGGTCTGCTTCCCCAGTCTGTCCACAGCCAGAGACTCCCTATACGGGGGATGAACGGTGGAACTATCTTCCGCCAGTTCCTTCTTGGTGGCCACTGCCATGACCATGGAATCTACTACCAGTTGTTTGGACCAATTGGGCTGGTCTTCTGGGGTGTACAAAATTTTATCTGGCCTCTGGGGATGGGTGCTATGTTGTCTGGGGCCTTCCAGTCACTCTCCACAATAAGTTGAATGAGCTCATCTACAGGTGGGGTCACCCAGGAAGTAGACAGCCAAGCATGGAATGCCTGCAAAAACAGATTCCTCCGAAGGTTGGGAGGGCCTTCCAGTCTCCTCTGCTTGAGGATCTCGAGAAGGTCTCCAATGAGACATCTGGGGGAGACCATGGGGACCATTCTCCCTCATCACAATCTGTGTCTTCAGTGATTGATTATTCAGGGGAATAAAGATGCGTCCTCCTGCAAAGTTTCTTCCGGGGTGGCTCCCCAGTAGGACCTTCCAAGGATGACTCCCAAAGAGGGGGTTCCCTTGGAGGGCAGCCTTGCAGCTCCCATTTTAAATGTTCCAGAGTAGGAGGGTGAGACAGCTGCAAGCTAGAAGGGGTTCTGGTTCCGATGCCAGTGGTGTCAACTGCGAGTCTGTTGAAGAAAGGACCCTCTCCATTCCCTGGAAAGTAGGCCCACCCGAGGAGGGATGGGAGCCTGCAACAGAGAAGGACCTCGGAACCGGGGTCACACCCCACCCTGAAGAGCCCGCCTCCTGGTGAGGAGCTCTAAGAGTATCGACAGTGGTCGGGAAAGCCTGTCCATAGAGGATGCCAGAGAAAACGGCACCGAACTAGGTGCCACGGTGCAGACACTCCAATCACTGCTCAGAGAGTGCCTCAGTTCCAAAAGGAGTCATGGCGCCAAGAGTAATGGATGTCAACAGGGAAGCCTCTGCTGTCGGTGCCAAAACAGGATAGCCATTGGTATCGAAGTCTCCCAAACCCGGTTGGAGGTCGGAGGATAGACAGGAGAATACTCCAGGAAAGCTTCTGCTCCAAGGGGGAGGGAAGACTTGGTCTGGGTGGTTAACCCTCTAGCTGCCAGAAGCTGGTCTACAACCCTCATTACCATCCTGTTCTGAAAGACTCCTGGTGGACCTGTAGAATGCTGCTGATAGGGAGTCTGGGGTCTCAAGAAAGGGACTAAATTGCTGTCACAAAAAGGGATCGTAAGGAGAATATCTAGTTCTTGGAATGTTCTCGGTCTTTGGAACTGAAGGAGTCATTACCAGAGGAGCCGTGTAAGACATCGGCACCATGGCTGGGGAAGGTGTCAATGAAGGGACAGTATTCGGGGCCTGTGTCACTAACAAGGTCGGTACAATGGAAGGGGACAAAATCAAAGGCGGCACCTAGGGAGAATACAAGGACCCTGGTGCTGAAGTTGTCTGCGCTGACTATGTGGGAAAAGCCTGGCGTTGACTCGGTTCTGAGGAAGACGGGGATGTCAGAACTGAAAGACTCAGTTTCTCATGTCTTAACGTCGTCATGCTTAGGAAGTGGTGAGACCTCTGTCCCAGAAACAGCCTCCACAAAGGGTGATTTTAACATACCCTTAAGGATAAATTTGTTCTTGCATTCAGCAAACATATGGTTGCTGAAGCTAGAACAAATGTTGCAAGAAACATTAAGTTGGTCAACACCCAAACAGTAAACACACCAGGTGTGACAGAATTGGGCAACTTACGCCCGAACTTATCACATTGTTTGAAACCAAGCTTGGCCTTACCTACTATAATACAGGGTATAACCACACAAGCTAAATAACTAGACAGTTAAGGAAAGAGTATCAACAATGGTACTAAGAAATACCAAAGGTAAGAGAAGGGCCTACACTAAGGCAGGGAGGGAGTAGTACCAATGATGGTAGGAAGAAAGTACAGTTTTGTACCTACCATAAATGTAGATGTTCGAGTGTTCACCCTGGTGCAGTCATCACACTTGGGTTATCCTGCCATCAGGCGGTCCTGCAGTCGGCCTGAGTTCCAAAGTCTTTGTCCGGTGTCGGTTGCTGTCGCTTCTTCCCTGATGTCAATCTGCCAGGGGTATATACAAGAGGCATCAGACGCCATTTTCTTCAGTTTTTCTTGCCCCAGATGTCAGGTGCCCCCAATAGGTAGGCAAAAAATATATATATAGCTATATAAAAATAAAAATACTTTCAGGCACAAGCAAATACACCACAGAGGTTGTATAGGATAGAGTGGTATAGATAAGTTCAGCTAGTTCAGAGGGGGTGGAGGGAGGGTAACCTGGACTGCAGCAGGGTGAAACTCGAACATCTACATTTATGGTAGGTACAAAACTGTACTATGTTCATCGTGCTACCCTGCTGCATTCATCACACTTGGGTTGAATCTAAGCTAAGGATGGGTGGTAGAGTTAAACAGGGTTAGAAAAAGCTAGTAGGCCCTGCAAAACTGCAGTGGCAAAACCAACTCTAGTCTTAGAATATAGAGGTAAGTGATGGTGTTTGGTGAAGGTGTGCACTGAACTCCAAGTTGCAGCTTCCAGAAAATCCTTGGTTGGCACTCCCCTGAGAAAGGCTGCTGATGTAGCTGTAGCCCTGGTGGAGTGGGACCTAATGTTAGCAGGTACCGGTTTCCCATGATGCGTGTAGGAAACATATGCAATGCCCTATCCATTTAGAAATGGTCTGTTTTGAGATAGCCTTTCCTTGTGATCCTACAGCATAGGCTACAAAGAGCTGATCAGATTTTCTGAAAGCCTTAGTTTTATCCAAGTAGTAACGTAATTGCCTGTGAATGTCCAAAGAGTGCAGGAATCTTTCTCCTTTGTTGTGGGGATTTGGGAAAAAGGTGGGCAAATGAATGGTTTGGTTTAGGGCCACACTGGATGCCACCTTTGGCATAAAGGGTTAGTTCGTAGAGTGACTGTCTTGATGAAAAAGGCTCCACTGCCATTAGTGCCTGTAGCTCTGAGACTCTTATAGCTGAGGTAGCTAGTAGCAAGGCAGTTTTTCCATGAAAGAAATTTTAAATCAGCTGAAAAAGCTGGTTCAAAAGGCGGCAGTGTAAGCTTTTCCAGAACAAGTTGAGATCCCAAGTAGGTGTTGATGCTCACCTGGGCGGTCTTATGTTCTTAGCCCCTCTGAGGTACCGTCTTAGGAGTGGATGTGAGAATAAAGGAAGATCCGTGCTGTAATGAGCTGAAATTGCTGAGGCGTGGATCTTAATAGATGAAAAGGAAAGTCCTTTGTGCAACATCTCAGTTAAATATTGTAGAATCTGAGGAATGTTTGGATCAAGGGGATTTTGGCCTTTAGCCTGGTTCCAGGTGCAAAATCTTTTACATTTGTCTGAACAGGTTTTCCTGGTGCTGGGCCTCCTGGCCTCCAGAATGACATCCATAACAGCTTTGGATAGAGGTGTTGGCTGGTTGTTTAGGTAATTTGCCATGCAGCCAGGTTTAAAGTGTTGAGCTGGCTGTGTAGAATCTGATTGTCTCGCTGGGTGAGCAGGTGAGGAATTTGTGGTAAAATCCATGGAGGGTCATGTTCCCAGAACTGGATACCAATGTTGGCGTGGCCAGTCTGGTGCAATGAGCATCATTTGTGGCCTCTCTAATCTGACTTTCAGCAGTACCTTTGCTAGAAGAGGCAGTGGAGGAAAGGCATAGACTTAATGTTTTCCAGCTGAATGAGAGGGTGTCCACTTTCCAAGCTTGTGGATGGAATGTCCTTGTGCAAAATTTTTGAAGTTAGTAGTTTTGGGGGCTTGCAAACAGATCTATGTCTGGGTGTCTCCATTTTTGAGCTATCATTGCAAATACTTGTGGATCTAGTTTCCACTCGTGTGGATCCATGATGTTTCTGCTTAGGTCATCTGCCAATGTGTTTTTCTTTCCCGGCAGGAATTGTGCTTGTAATTGAACCTGGTAAGACAGTGCAGTGTTCCACAAGGTCATTGCTTGCCTGCATAGAGGGTAGGAATGTGTGCCCCCTTGCTTGTTTATGTACCACATTACTGTGGTATTGTCCGTCTTTATTATTAGTTGTCCTGGGTGTAAGAGGTCCTTGAAAGCTGTTGGGGCATTCTGTACTGCTAGCATTTCTTTTTGATTGATATGCAGATGCCTTTGATCTGTAGTCCATTTGCCCTGAATGCACTGTCCTGCCATGTGTGCTCCCCAGGCATAGTTTGCCTGGCTGTGGGTAAGGTGAAAGGCTGACCCTTGTTGAGGTGACATGCCTGTGCCCACCATAGAAACTCCTGTTGAAGGCAGGGAATGAGTGGTATCATTGTTTCCAAGCTGTGGCTGTGCTGAGTCCAATACACTTTTCAGGTACCATTGTAATTTCCTCATATGCAGTTTTGCAAATGGTATTAGTAGTATGCAAGATGCCATGAATCCCAAGGCCTGCAGAATTTCTCTTGCAGGGAGTTGGGTCTTTGTTGCCATTATTTTGAAATATTGAGTCAGCTGTTGCTTGTCTGGCGCGAGATAAGCCATCTGGGCCATTGTATTCAAGCTGGCACCGAGGAATTAAGAAGTTATGTACTCACCATAACATTCCATCTGAGTAGGAAACTTCATCTGTCTGCAACCTTTGGGTATCTGATCCAATCTCGGATCCGAGCCGGCAACTTGTTTCACAGCTGTAAGATCCGAGCTCCTAGCTCCTCCCCTTACCCATAATCCCCTGCCAACCCTGACTAACCTCAGATCAAGTTTGCCCTCCTACAAGCAGCTAAAAGGCTAAATATGCCCCGAATGGGACTAGGAGGACATCCAGAAACTAAAATTCTGAAGGGCAGGGGGAAGGAGGGGGGGGGGGGGTGCAGACAAATGAAGCTTCCTACTCAGATGGAACGTTATGGTGAGTACATAACTTTTAGTTATGTACTTACCATAACTTTAGATGTTTGGGATCCATCTCGCCTACATTCAATACTGATGGGCTCGGAGCCGATCCCTCGGCTCTGAGACTGCACGCTATGCTGTAGAGCGAGGCCTCTTATTGGCTGAGCTATTTCTTATCCCAGGATGCACCACCAATCCCCCAGATCTTGTTTGTCCGCATTCATGCACACATGCACAACTTGTTTATATAACATTGTTAGATGTTTCAAGATGAAACAGGATTCGGACCTTCTGATATCCTCTGATCTCCAAGGAAGGGGGAAGGAGGGTGGGTTACTGGGAATGTAGGCGAGATGGATCCCAAACATCTAAAATTATGGTAAGTACATAACTAAAAGATGTTATGTGATCCTATCTCGCCTACATTCAATACTGATGGGACAGCGTCCCTAGCACCTAAATCCTGGGTGGCTCATTGGAAAACACACCTGAGCACTGTGGAACCAAATGAAGCTCATCCTCTAGATGCCACATCCAATTTGTAGTGGGAAATGAAAGTGTGCGGGGAAGACCATGTAGCCGTAGCACAAATGTCACTAATGGCAAGCTTAGAATGAAATGCTATCGAAGTAGCCATAGCCCTTGTAGAATGAGCCTTGACAGGGGTGGTAAGCTCTTTGTTAGAATAAGAATAAGCTTGAGTAATACAGTCCCTGATCTATTTGGCAATAGTGACCTTTGTAACAGCTTTGCCCAATTTATTGTCTGCAAAGGATACAAACAACTGATCCGTTTTCCTCGTTTGTTTGGTCCTATCTAAATAAAAACGCAACTGCCTGTGGACATCTAATGTGTGGAATATGAATTCCGCTTTGTTAGAATACTTCGGAAAGAAGACTGGAAGTTCTAATGATTGTTGTAGGCAGAAACTGGAACAAACTTTAGGGACAAAGGAAGGATTTGGCCTGAGAGATACTCTGTCTTTGTGAAAAATCAAGTACGGAGGTTTTACAGACAAAGCTTGAAGCTCTGAAACCCTTCTGGCAGAAGTAATCGCCACCAGAAAAGCAGTCTTCCACGATAGAAATTTTAAATCACATGTCGCTGCCGGTTCGAAGGGGGAGGAAGTTAAGGCGCGTAACACCACATCGAGATCCCATGGAGGAGCAGGATGAGAAATCGGAGGTCTTAAAAGCGCAGCACCTTTCAAGAAGGCCTTACATAATCTGTTGCTCATTAAAGGTGGGTTTATAGATTCGTGAAAATTGGAAATAGCTGCCAATTGAACCTTGATGGTAGAGACTGAAGAACCTTGATTGAAAAGAGAAGTTAAAAATTTTAGCACTTCTGATACGGGAATAGTGATGGGATCCAGGCCCTGGAGTTTAGCCCAAATAGCAAATCTTTTCCATTTGCTAGAATACAATTTCTTTGTAGCAGACTTGTGGGCTGAAGAGGAGATGTATACAACTTCTGGATCCAAAGTATGACTCCTGACTATAGTCGGAAGAGGAGGAGCCAAGCCGTCAATTTTAATGTGTGTAGGGACTGGTGGAATAGACCCGACTGATGAACCAAAAGGTCTGGGATCTGATCCAGGAACCATGGACCTTCCAGAGCATACTTCCGAATATAGGGGAACCATACTTGACGAGGCCAGTAAGGAGCAACTAAGATCATTTTGCTCCCCAAGAGAGATGCCTTTTGGATCACCCTGGGGAGGAGAGGAACTGGAGGGAAGGCATAAAGCAAGCCGGTGGGCCAAGGACGGGCTAGTGCATCCATGGGGCTCTTCCCCGGAGCCGGGGTGAGAGAGAAAAACTTTTTGCACTTCGCATTTAGAGGAGTCGCGAAGAGGTCGCAACACGGAACTCCCCATTTGCTGAAAATTTGATTTGCAACTGTGATGTTCAGAGACCATTCGTGAGGAGAGAGGATGGTTCTGTTCAGTCTGTCGGCTATCACATTGGACTTGCCCGGGATAGGAGTAGCCACTAGAAAGCGTTTGGTCGATACTGCCCATTTCCAAATCCTCATGGCCTCTCTGCAAAGAGGTTAGGATCTGGTCCCTCCCTGTTTGTTCAAGTACCAGACAACTGACATGTTGTCTGAGTGAACGGCAATCACGCCCTGAGGGAGGTAATCGTGAAGGGCTTGAAGGGACAGAAGCACCGCCCTCATTTCTAGGATGTTGATATGAAGTAGGGTCTCTTCTGGGTGCCATTTGCCTTGGACTGACCTGCCCAGGGAATGCCCCCCCACCCCATCTGGGAGGCGTCCGTGGTCAAAGTGGCCGCAGGAGGAGGTGGAACAAAGGGTTGTCCCTGATCCAAATTGGAGGGCACTAGCCACCAGCGAAGGTCCCGTTTGCAGGTTTCCGTGATCCATATGAGGTGACTGAGAGGGAGTTCCTGAAAGGACCACTGAGCTGAAAGAAGCCACTGGAGAATTCTCATGTGCAACCTTGCCAGGGGAACTAGAAGAACCGTGGCGGACATGGACCCCAGTAGTTGCAGGACCATTCTGGCTGGGGCTTTGGATCTGGGATGCAAGGCTCGAACTTGAGCCTGTATGGTTTGTATCCTGTCTGTAGGTAGATAGACCTGCATTCGATTTGAGTCTATCTCTACCCCTATGAATCTTATGCGTCGAGATGGCAGCAACACAGACTATGGCCAATTGAAGGTGACTCCAAGGGAATTGCCCAGTGATATAGTGGCTTGTAGGCTCCGCAATAGTAGATGCTTGGAGGTGGCAGTTAGGAGCTAGTCGTCTAGATACGGAAACACCTGGAATCCTAGACTTCACAGGTGAGCAGTCACGACCGCCAAACACTTGGTGAACACCCTGGGGGCTGTGGTGAGACCAAAGGGCAGCGCGCGGAACTGAAAAGGACTGCCTCCTAGGCTGAAGCGCAGATGTCTCCTGGACGCTTTATGTACCATGATATGGTAATAAGCGTCCTTGAGATCTATGGAGCACATCCAAACACCTTTCTCCAGCAATGGGAGAATGGTTTGTAGGTTTGTAGGGTGACCATTCGGAACTTGGACTTTCTGACTGAACGGTTTAGAATGCTGAGGTCCAAAATGGGTATCAAGTCACCGGTCTTTTTTGGCACCAAAAAGAATCTTGAGTAAGTCCCTAATCCGATCTGGTCTGCGGGGACCGGTTGGATGACTCCTTTTTGCAGCAGCTTTGAAACTTCTGAGGCTGCAGTTTCCCGTTGACTGGGTGGCGGGTCCGGGATTTTTTTGGACTGAGGTGGAGAGTGAGAGAAAGGGATGGTGTAACCTCCGGCGATAATTCGAACCACCCATCGGTCCTGAGTGATATCTTCCCAGGCTTTTAGGTGCTTCGAAAAATGACCCCCCGACTGGCTCCGGAGCTGCACAGTCGGGCAATCCCTCAGGGACTGTGAAAGGCTGAAGAGCCACGAAAGGACTCTCGATCTCCAGTGTTGCGAGGGCCTCTGCCGCCTCTGGGACGGCGTCTTCCAGAAGAATTTCCCCCTCCCCTACCTCTGGAAGGGGAATCGTCCTGCTGTGAGGGGTAAGACTTCTGAGATCTACGGAACCACATTTTCCCTCCTCTTTTAGCCTTGGGGTAAGGCCGAAAGGGAGTGGAAAATCGTGCCCCTACGGCAGTAGTCTTACCTTCTTGCTCGCAGCGGGTCAATGTGTCCTTTACCTTGGGTCCAAACAAGGAGGACCCATCAAAGGGGGCGTCGGCAAAGGAAGATTTAAAGGCCTCCGCAAAATGACACAGGCGGAGCCAGGCTTGTCTCCGTAGAGCAATGCCTGTACCCGCCGCTCTACTCGCCCCTTCGGCCGCATAAGAAATGAGCCTCATGGACGAGTTTGAAATGGACGACAGTGTAGCCAGCTGAGAGCCAACCATCTGGGCCAGCTCCTCAGGCAGGTTACCCAAGAGGGTATCGGAAAGTTCTTTAATCAGATCCCTCTGAAATCTGGTAAAGTGCGTGAGATAGTTCAAGGACCTTAATGTAAAGGCCGCTGAACTTAGGGTGCGCTGCATCGATCCATGCTCCTAGACTCCTTATTAGGAGGATGGACGGACGTCGAAGCCTCTGCTACATCTTGCTGGGTAGCAGATGCCACCATCAAAGCATCTACAGCCACACCTTTAGTCAGGAACTCTTTTTCCGGGGGTGCTGAGAGGAATTTATTAGGATGAGCAGGCACCGGTTCCACAGAGTCTGGGTGTTCCCACGCCCTTCGACAGATCAAGTCCAAGAGCTCAAAGGGCGGAGACACCCAGGAGGCGGAGGGCTGAGCCCCGAAGGCCTTAAGGAACACAAACTCATCAGCAGAAGGGGGGTTGGATTGCCAGCCGCCTCGTTGTTTAAGGGCTTCCAGGATGTCTGCAAAGGAGACATCTGAGGACGACTTAGGGGACCCCTCTGCATCATCGAGATCAGTGTCTGATGTAAGAGACTCATCATGGGAGTCGATGTGCTTCTTCTTGCACGATCTTTTCCTGGGGGGTTCTTCCGAAGAAGCTTCGGAAGGACCTCCAGGAGGGGGGGAAAGCCGGTGGGGGTAACCTCAGGCCCCGGGGCTCCGCTAAGGACAGGGGGACTGCCAAAGACACAGTCTCGGTATGCAGGGAAGGAGCTGGGGAGACCGTGGAGGTAGCCAAAGATGATTTGGCTAACGCACTCCTCATAGCCCTGAAGGCGGGACCACCAGAATCCTGGGAGGGTCCCACCTCCGTGGCCACGACGGTGGACGGCACTCCTGCAGCCGACGCGCTGAGAGGAAGGCTTGGGACCGAAAACATCAGTCCCAAAGCGTCCCCCCCGGGGCCGACAGAAGAAGTCCGCGTACCGAACTCAGACTCAAGAGCCGGAGTTGGAGTAAGGGTCGGGACCGACCCTAAAACCTCCATCGGTTCCACCAGCACCGGCTCCAACGGTGCCGAGACTGTTGGAGGAGGAACCAAAGAAGCAGGGTGGACCATCGGCTCCGAAGCCAAATGGGCTGGAGCCGAAACTAACTTTTGAAACACCGGAGACTGGAAGAGTCTTAGGAGCACCCTGTCGATGTCCGAATCAGACATCTTGTAGGATCTAGATGACACCGATCGGGTCCGAACCGATGTCTCCATCGGCTCCATAGGACTAGGGGACCGGCTCCGAATGGATTCTATTACTATCGGTTCCGAGGGAGATTTCAAAACAATTTCCCTCGGTGCCGATGAGGACTTCGGCGCCGAAGGGGAAGAGTCTGAGCCGGCAACCCTTATCGGCTCCAATACCAGTGGAGCAGACGAAGGTGACCCGCCTCTCGATGCCCCAGTCCTCGGCTCCGAAACCAGAGGGGTCGAGACTGGAGGCATCGAGGCAGACCGTTCCGCCCTCGGCTCCAAAGTCCGTGGAGCCAATGGAGAAGCCTGCCTAGGTTTTTTGGCAGTCTGTTCCGACAGACTGGTCGGAGCCGACGCTTTTTTCTTTTTTGAAGGAGAGGAAGAGGAAGATAAAGCCTCCTCGAAGGATGGCTTAATCAAACCTTTTAGGATTAATTAGTTCTTCCTCTCCTGGAGGACTCTTTATGAAAAGGCGTGACACACACTACATGACTCTTGTAGGTGCTTGGTGCCTAAACAATAAACGCACGAGGAGTGGTCATCCGTTATGAACATCTTATAACCACACCTCGCGCACTTTTTAAACCCAGAGGGTCTATGCTCTTTGGACATGTCTAAAGTAGTAAGATCGATAATAGACAAAAAACTAACAGTTTAAATTTCAAAATATAAAGTTTTTTTTTTTTTTTTTTTTTTAAACAATACAGTTGCACAAAACACAGAAAAGGAGGGTCAAGACCCTCTAACTTAAGCGGGTGCTTGACACAAATAAAACGCTAGAATAGCAAATAGCAAATAGGGGAAGGCCCCTCTAACTAAAACGGGAAACCTTCCCTTAACGAAAAAACACAAATTCCTCAACAAATATATTCAAACGCACTCGTATCACAACAATAGCTGTTAAAACAGCTTTTGGGTTCAAAATAAGCAAATTCCTGACAGGAAAAGCCTAAATAAAATAGTACTTAGCCCAGCCAAGTTGAGACCACGTCTTAGCTTGTAAGCGGCAAACGAGATCTGGGGGATTAGTGGTGGTGCATCCTGGGATAAGAAATAGCTCAGCCAATAAGAGGCCTCGCTCTATAGCATAGCGTGCAGAGTCGGAGCCGAGGGATCAGCTCCGAGCCCATCAGTATTGAATGTAGGCGAGATAGGATCACATAACATCATCTTAATTTGAAGTAGGTACTTCATTTGTCAGCAACCTTTGGGACAGAGTCCCCAGCTACCTGAAACTTGGGCGGCCATCATGGAAGGATATTCCAGAGCACTGCGGAGCCAAAAGATGCTCTCCCTCTGGAGTCAACGTCCAGCTTATAATGGTTGATAAAGGTATGAGATGAGGCCCAAGTGTTTGCGGAGCAAATATCATCTAGAGACACACTAGACCTAAAGGCAGCAGAGGTAGATATGGAGCGAGTAGTATGTGCACAAACTCCTTGAGGTGCGGGCCTCCCAGAACTTTCATAGGCCAAAAGAATACACTGAGATCCATCGTGATAAAGTGACCTTAGAGACAGGTTTACCCAAGTTAAATTTGGCAAAGATGATGAACAACTGGTCAGATTGTCTATGACCAGCAGTCCTGTGAATGTAGAAGCACAGTTGTCTATGCACATCTAACGAATGCAGTTTGTATTCTCCTTTGTTCTGATACTTAGGAAAGAAGACTGGCAGGTTAATGGATTGGTTGATATTAGCCTCTGAAGCCACCTTGGGAAGGAACGAGGGATTGGTCCTGAGGTACACTCTATCCTGCTGAAAGGCCAAATACGGGGGTTTTACACAAAGGGCCTGAAGTTCAGAAACTCTTTACGCTGAAGTAATAGCGACAAGAAACGCAGTTTTCCAAGATAGGTACTTAAGATCAACTGAAGCAGCAGGTTCAAAAGGGGGAGCTGTTAAGGCCTGTAGGACTAGTGATAAATCCCAAGGGGGTACAACTTCCTTGACAGGAGGTCTGAGCAGGAAGGTACCCTTGAGAAAGGTTTTACACAATTTTGCCGTAATCAAAGGGCCTGACTCATGTCCCACATGGTAATGAGAAATAGCTGCCAGTTGAAACTTGACCGTAGAGCAGCTAGCCCCCTGATGAAATAGACCTGTAAGGAAATCCAACACGGTGGGCAACAGTGCTGTGAAGGGATCCAAGTTATGATTCTCCGCCCAGATGGAGAAACGCTTCCACTTACTGCGATGGACCTTTCTAGTGGAAGGTTTGTGTGCTGCTACTAGGATGGCTTTAACTGGGGAAGAGATTCCGGGAGTCCTGACTAGGAGTGGAACTGGAGCAGCCAAGCTGTCAACTTGAGGTTGTCCAGGTTTGGGATCGGGAGATCTAGGGGATGAGATATTAGATCCGGTAGGGGATCCAGAATCCAAGGAGGATTTACCAGGTGAGACCACAAGTAAGGGAACCACGTTTGACGAGGCCAGAATGGGGCAATGAGGATCATTCTGCTCCCCAACCGACTGGCTTTCTGTACGAGTTTCAGCATCAGAGGTAGAGGTGGGTAAGCATAAAGTAGACCGGGAGGCCAAGCATGCACCAGAACGTCTCTCAGGGATTCCCTGAAGGGGGGAATTAGAGCGAAGTAACTGTTGCATTTCGTATTTGAGGGAGAAGCGAAGAGATCGCAACAGGGTTGCCCCCACTCGGCAAAAATCCGCTTCACTACCTGGGGATTGAGAGACCACTCATACGGGGAAAGAATGGTGCGGCTGAGCCTGTCCGTCAGTATGTTGGACTGTCCCGGAATGTGCGTTGCAATAAGAAAGCGGTTGGTGATCGCCCATTCCCACACTCTCATGGCCACTCAGAGGATAGGACCCATTTCCCCCCTGTTTGTTGATGTACCAGACAACTGACATGTTGTCAGTCTGTATCGCAATAGTTCTTACAGGAAGAAGGTTCTGAAGTGCTTGCAGCACCAATAGCACCGCCCTCATCTCCAGGACATTGATATGCAAAGAGGTCTCTGTCGTTCCACGTGCCTTGGACCGTCCTGCCTGAGCAATGCCCCCCCCCACCCAATGACAGAGGCGTCTGTGGTCACTGTGGCGAGGGGAGGAGGCGTGGAGAACGGACGTCCCGTATGCAGGTCTGGAGATTGGAGCCACCATAAGAGAGCCCTCCTGCAAGCCCTGCTGAGGGAAATAGGATGGCTTAGGGAGTTAATGTAGAATGGACCACTGGACTTGAAGGGTGCATATTGCAGGACCCTCATTCAGATGAGCCAATGGCAGAAGAGTGATTGCCACCGCCATGGAGCCTAGAGCCCTCAGGACCAACCCCGCCGATGGAGCTTCTAACTTAACTGGAGGATGGCCCGCACATGAAGCCTGATGTTTTGCAGTCGTTTCGCAGTCAGGAATGCTAGAAGGTTTCTCGTATCCAACTTGGCCCCTATAAACTCTATCACCTGAGTCGGAGCAAGAGAAGATTTGTCCCTGTTGATGGTGATGCCCAGCTAGGGAGCAACCCGGAGAAAGTAGTCCCTGGCTGAGCAAAGTAGATGCCTTGTCGGGGCGGTCAGGAGCCAGTCGTCCAGGTATGGAAAAACCTGCATTCCCTGGAGTCTCAGGTGGGCCGCTATCACTGCTAATACTTTGGTAAACACCCTGGGGGGATGTGGTGAGACCAAAGGGAAGGACCCTGAACTGAACTGGTAGTGACTGGCTCCCAGCCGGAAGCAGAGGAACCTCCTGGATCGTCTGTCCATCAGAATGTGGTAGTACGCATCCTTGAGGTCTATTGAGCACATCCAGTCATTCTGCCGCAATAGGGGGAGGATGGATGGATGGAAGAGTGACCATCCAGAAGTTTTGTTTGGTTACTGACAGGTTCAAAAGGGAGAGGTTGAGAATTGGCCTCAAGTCCCCAGTCTTTTTTGGCACCAGAAAGAGCCTGGAGTAAAAACCTAATCCGTGCTGGTCTGGGGGGACGGGTTGGATGGCTCTTTTTTCTAGAAGCTGCTGAATCTCTGCAGCTGCTACCTCCCTCTGATCGGGTGGGTACATCAGAGAGGTTTCTGAGTTTGGGGACATGATACAGGGGAATTTGGTAACCTCTGGATATGATACGAAGCACCCAGCGATCTTGTGATGGACTCCCAAGCTGCCAGGTGCCTCGAGAAACACCCCCCGACTGCCTCCAGAGTGGAGCAGTCGGGCACCCCCTCAGGGTTGCTGCGTGGGCCGATCAGAGAAGCTTTCTCTGGACCCAAAATTCTTCGGGCCCCCTCTGCCTCTAGGGTGGCATCCTCCCTGTCCTCCTCTGCCACGGAAGGACTGGTTGTCCGGAGCAGGCTGTGAATGTTGAGATTTCTGGAACCACATCTTCTGTCCCTTTTGGTTCTTGGAGAAGGACCTCTGGGATGCAGAGAAGCAGACTCGGACGGCAGACAATGTCTTCCCGTCCTTTTCGCTCTGGACTAGAGTCTCGCGAACGGTCTTGCTAAATAAGGCAGAACCAAAGGGGGCATTCGCAAATGACGCCTTGAAGGGTTCCGCGAAGTCACAATGTCAGAGCCAGGCCTGGCGTCATGACTAGACTTGCTCCACTGGCTCTAGCGGCTCCCTCTGTGGCATGGGACAAAAGCCGCATAGAGGTATTCGATACAGATCTTAGAGTGGCCATGTGAGTGGAGTACAATTGTCTGTAATCCGCCGACATGGACTCCAGGGGGGGGGGGGCAGCATACCCTTTGATAAGGTCTCGCTGCATCCTAATAATGTGCGCCATGTAGTTCAGGGACCTTACTGAGAAGGTCGCTGAACTAAAGACACGCTTCTCTAGGCGATCCATCGAGCGAGACTCTCTGCTCGGTGGATGGACCAAGGGGCTCTCCTGAGCTACTTCCCTCTTGGTGGCTGCTGACACCAACATGGCATCTACGGGGGGACCCTTGCTCCAGTGGGATCTCTCTGAAGGGGGGGGGGGGCTCAGAATCCTATCGGGGCATTTGGGAACTGGCTCCACAGTGTCCGGCTCCTTCCACGCCCTGGTGGTAAGGTCCACCAGGGGGTCGGGCGGAGGGGACACCCAAGAGGTAGATGGGCCTGCTTCGAACGCCTCCAGGAACACGGACACATCAGAGGAAGCCTTGGGGGCAGAACCCCCCCCCTAATCCTGAGCATTTCCAGGATTTCTCCTAAGGAGACATCCTCAGGGGTGACCTTGGGGAGCCTTCCCCTTCATCCAAATCCGTGTCTTCTGTTAAGGACTCAGGGGAGTCCACGTGCCTCCTCTTACACGTCCGCTTATGAGGAACATCCTCGGGGGGGCTGTCCAAGGAAGTCTCACCAGCAACATCCTGTTCCAGTGGAACGACCCGAGACATTGAAGCAGGCCGTCCCCTGTGGCTGGGTGACTGAAGCCAGACCCAGCTGAGAGGGAGTGCAGGATGGGGCCGAGGCAAGGGCCGGGGATCCGGATGCAATCAACAGACCGCTCTCCACCACATCGAAGGCAGAGGGAGAGTCGCTCTCTCTCTCTGATCCGAGAGCTGCCTCCCGCTCGGATCTGATGGGGGGATCACAACCTGAGCAGAGACCATCGGATCTGAAGGACCCATTTGCTCCGACCTGGACGGAGCCGAAGGCACACTGAATCCATCGGATCCGAAGCTTAACCCACGGCTCCGAGAAGAGCTCGGATCTGACAAGGATGGACCCGACAAACTCGAGGGAAAGGTCGGAACCGAAGTACCAAGTACTGTCGGCGCTGACCCATCCACGGCTCCGGGCGCTCTGAACCCAGGAAGCGGGTCGGCGAAGGAGCTATCTGGGCAAAAAAAGGCGCTGAGCTCCCCCCCGAAAAGGGGGGGGGGGTAGTAGGAGCACTCCTATCTGCAGCTGGGCCTGGATGAACCTTCGCATCATTCGGTCCAAGTCTGCATCGGACAAGCTATATGTGGATCTCGACGAGGCCACCGAGGCGGGCTGGGAATGCCGCCTCGATGACCTCGGCGGAGATCGGGTCTCCTCCTCCTCGGGTCCCGGTTAGAAGCATGGGGACCGGAGCCGAGGAGGAGACTTGGAAGCAGTGGAGGGAGAAGCCCGCTTAGCCGGGGGCCCGAAGCGGAGGCCTTGGCCTGCCGCTTGTGGTGCTTCTCCCTCCTTTTCTCCCTCTCCCCCGGTGCCGCAACGGGAGTTTGAGTCCCGGCCAGGGGGAGAGGCAGGAGTGGCCACCAAGGACTGGGGGAGGCCATGGGAGCACCGGAGGCCGAAGCCGAATCCGGGGGTAAAGTCCCGCCAGGACCAGCTTCGACCTCCGTTCTTTCAGTGCCCTGGGGTTGAATGCCACACATAGTACACCCAGAGGAGAGGTGTTCAACCCCAAGGCACCGAACACACTGAGTGTGGCTATCCGCCAGTGAAAGCTTATGGCCACACTCGGTGCATTTAGAAAAGATCTGTTTTGGGGCCTCTGACATTACACTAGTACCAAAAAAGTAAACTCACTCACACAAGGTCCCAAACACACAAACCCACACACAAACTATGCACCAGCGAAGGGAAGGGAGGAAATTACACTAACAAATGTAAGATTTTAGGGCTAAATAAGGGGAAACCTAACACACTCAACCTTTTAACAAACATTATAACGATAGTGATAAGTTGAAAAACTTATCTGAACCGACTAGGAGCTCTGAATCTAACTGCTTTCACTAAGCGCGGCAAACTAGACCTGAGGTTAAGTCAGGGTTGGCAGGGGATTATGGGTAAGGGAAGGAGCTAGGAGCTCGGATTTTATAGCTGTGAAACAAGTTGCCGAGATCGGATCCGATAAGGTTGCTGACAAATGAAGTACCTACTTCAGATATGTTTTGTGGGGGCACTAGTTTTGATTTCTTTTCGTTTACTGTGTACCCTAGGCAACTTAGGTGTTTGACAAATGACAGATGTTTTAAAAGAATGTCCTTGCTTTCTGCTTGAATAAGGCAGTCGTCCAGGTATGGGTATATTTGAATTCTGCAGTATGCAATTACTGGTGCCAGGCATTTTGTGAAGACCCTGGGCGCAGTAGATAAGCCAAAGGGCAGTGCAGAGAATTGATAATGCGTTGAACCTGCAATGAAGCGGAGGTATCTTCTGCAATTTTGTCTGACAGGGACATGCAGGTATGCCTCCTTGAGGACCAATGTTACTAGCCAAGCATTCTTGCCCAGCATGGGAAGAAGCTGCTGTAGTGTTAGCATCTTGAATTTTGGTAATTGCAGATAGGTGTTCAGAATTGAAAGATCCAGAATGGGTCTCCATGCTTTCTCTTTTCTTGGAACTAGAAAGAGTCTTGAGTAAAATCCTTGTCCTTGCTCCTGTGTAGGTACCTGTTGAATGGCTCTGATGTCCATGAGAGCTGTAATTTGTTTTTGTGCCTCTGCCCATTGATTTGGTGGCAGGTTTGGCATTCATTTTTATCCTTGGCAAGGTATGAAAGTGGAATCTGTACCCTTGTGAGACCATGTTTAAGACCAATTTGTCTTTTGTGATGATGTGCCAGCTGTCTGCAAAAAATGCTAATTTTCCTCCCAAGGGAGCTGCCAGCAGAGATTTGCTTGGTAGTTTGAGGATTGAGTCATTGTGTTTGTCTTCTGCTAGCTTGGGGCCTGTCTTCTCCTCCTTTATGGGTAGCAGTACCCCATTGGCGAGGTAAGTCCCTTGTGACTGACCATTGCCCCTTGGGTGTCTGTATTTGCCCCTCTGTGATCTGTCAGAAGCTGGAAAGAACCATTTTTTTGTTGGTCAATTTCTGTTAAAACGAGGGGGTTGTACCTGTAAAAAATCCTTGACCGTCTGCATAGACTTTGCCTTATCCTCCATTTTCTTTAAAACCTCTTCTGCTTTGACACCAAATACATCCTGCTGTAAAGGTGCATCCAATAATTTTGCTTTAACAAGATCAGGTAGGGTTTGTTCTTTTAACCAAGCATGTCTACGTATGACAGACCCAGTAACAGCTGCTCTACAGGAAGCTTCCAATGAATCAAATCCACATTGTAAAGTATGTTTGCCCACCTGTTCAGCTGCATGCAACTGATCCTGCATTTCCTTGAATTCAGACTGTTCAGTATGTGTGCTCATTTTTTGTTTTAATTGAGACATTGGGAATTGCTGATATTTCAGCATGTGAAACTGACAATTTAATGCTCTCATAGCCAGAGTTGCTGAGGTGTATATTTTCTTTCCCCATCTATCTAGGGCTGTCGAATCCCTTTCAGAGGGCACAGGAGATTTAGCCATAGATGCTTTAGCCCTCCTTGGGACCATGAGAAATTGTTTCTGGGTCAGCCACAGGGCTTTTATAAAGGAATTTGTGTGAGTCAGGTACTCTGTAGTATCTGTCTGGTTTGGCTGGAGCAGGAGGTAGAGAGTCTGGATTTAGACTGGACTCCAAGTAAACATCATCCACAATATCTAAAACTGGAGGGATAAGCAAGTGGTCTGTGCTGGGGTAGTAAAAGGAACGATGAGCCTTTTCTTAGAATCAGAGTAGTCCTGGCCTTCCCAGTGGAAATGTTCCCTCATGGTATGTAAAGTTTCCCCAAAGTAGTAGTCTTCAGGGGGAGATGCTGAGGGAATAGAGTCTTCAGCATCAGAGTCTTCATAAGGGGGGAAAGTGTAATCCTGTTCCTCAGAAGAATCTGAGGAAATTGAAACCTGGTCAGATGAAGCATAATCCGCCTCTTGTCTTGGTCTTTTATCTGGAGGGGGATGGGAACCCCTGATTGGGGTGATCAAATCTTCAGCCATCTTAAGCATCTGTCTCTTAGGCATGGGGTCTAGAACTGTAGACTGATGTACAGTCTTTTTTGGTTTTAAAGGAGTTTTAAGCTTAGCATAAGATTTAATGGCGAGTGTAGTCTGAAGACAACTTCTGCAACCGAAGGTGTTTCCACTGCACCGGGGTGGTCTCCTGCTCCGGTGTCGGAAGGGTCCAATGAAGATGGCTGAGTCGGCCTAGTACACTCCGCTTGAGAATCCGCAGCTGTCTGGGATTCCAATTCTGCGGTAGTCAGGGGCTGCATAGGCACCTCACTGAAAACCGGAGAACCGGCGACAGGCCCAGCAGAGGCCTCTGAGTCTGTCTTGCTCCTAGGCTGCCTGTCCTTATCCTTGCATTTTTTATGCATGCCGGTCGTCGGCTGCTCCGATGGCATGATATAATTAAATTTCCTACCAAAGCAATGTCGTGCAAAGTCAAAACGGCATTTGATAGTTCGTTTATTAAACCTAGCACAAAACCGACAACCTGTGACGTTGTGTTCTGGGCCTAGGCAAGGAATACAATAAGAATGGAAGTCCTTATGAGGTATTTGCTTCCCACAAGAAATGCAATTGTTAACTTTTTCTGACATCGGACTGAGGCAAGAAAAGCTTCCCCAATGGGGTACTTAGCTTTATTGAAGACTTCGGACTGAAATTCGAATCGAAAATCTCAGATGTCGGCCGACCGGCACTTGCAAACTGCTTCTGCTTCAGGCACCTCGCGGCAAGAAAGACTGATGAAAATGGCGTCGGATGCCTCTTGTATACCCCTGGCGCACTGACGTCAGGGAAGAAGTGACCGCAACCAACGTCCGACCAAGACTTTGGAACTCAGGCAGACTGTGGGACCACCTGACAGCAGGAGAACCCAAGTGTGATGACTGCAGCAGGGTAACGCAATGCACATCCAACAAAGGTAATGGGTAGGGCTTAGTCAGGAAAGAATAAAGTAAAGATAAGGACTACAGGCGACAAAAGAAAAACTGTCTTACAACACACTAGAATAGAGAGAAAAAAACACAAAGCGCTAACATTTAGCTGAGAGAAGGCTTGGCACGTCTGACTAGGAATGCGGCAAACGAGATCTGAAGAGACTGTGGGTAGGTCTTAACTGTGAGTTTTTGGCTGGCACAAGCTTGGTAATGGCCTTGTTGGTTCCGAGGACGGAACCAAAGTCCTAACAGTAAGGAATGAATAAAGATTTACATCATCAGATGTAAACTTTCCAAAACCATATATGTTTTAATCATATTTATAACATTTTTTCTTTGGTTCCTTGAATATATGCTCATTCATGGTTTTTTGTTAAGCATAAAATGTATTTATGCAAGTAATCATTGCATTTAGTTATTCGATCTCAGATACTTATGTATTCTTTTCTTTGCCTAAGGTACCTGATTGAATTGTGAGCAGGTGTTTTCAATTTAGCATTAACTAGTATTTGTATAAAAGGAAGTGATGTCAGTGCTTTGAAATAGTCTGAAGTTTAACAGGAGTTAATTGAAAAGCTCTTCCCATCTGTTCATATTTGTTATTTTTGGTCAAATAAAGTGCTGTTTTGGGATATATCTTTTATTTGCGTTCAGCTTGGTGGCTCCTTGTTTCGCTTGTTTGTTGTACCAATAGATGTTCCAATAATCATTGCACTAGCCTTATTTTAATTTAATGTTTTTTTTTTTGGTTTAACATCTGTTTACTGGGAAAGTCCGACTTGGAACAAAGCCAATTTTCGGCAGAAGCCTGGGGAGAAATGCTCTAGACGCAGGTCTTTGTGACATGGGAGGAAACCACATGAGAGGAAGCCAGAGCACTCAGAGGAAAAACCCACACGAACGCAATGAAGGACATGCAGACTCCACACAGAAGGCACTCAAGCAGAGAATGGAAAAGGAGAAACTCTTGCTGTCAGGTGACAATGCTACCTCTGCACCATAGCCTTGGTTATAGGAGGTTATATCCTGCCAAGGATTCAATGGCCAGCTTCCAAAGCTTCAGGGCACCTTCCATTCAGTTGAGCTAACTAAACAGGTTTGAATGCAAAGCCCTTCAGAGCTTTCATGCCAAATGAGAGGAGGTGGAAACGTGAAAAGGATATAGCTAGGACTAAAATATGTATATATCTATATGCATCTCAGCAAATAAAAAAAAAAAGGTAAGGAGCAGATACTCTGGAAGTACAAATTTGAACATATACTATTATAATTTTACGTACACAAATGTAATCTTCCATCATACTGATCATTGCTGCAGCAACCTTAGCTTTAAGGCTAGATTACCCTCACTCAGTACATTCAGGAGGTGGATGGAGAATGGCCCTAGCAAAGCCAGACTAGACCCAGAGAAGGAAGCAAGCTTGTAGTGCTTTCAGAATGTACAAAGGATAAAGTTGCTTCTAGAATCAAACCCTTTCCAAAAAGCCATAGATAAAGCCAAGCCTGTCAGAGCAAGTTTTCGCCCTGCCGGAAAGAGTTTTGTTGCTGTGAGAACAAATAGCCTGCAAAGTCATTTGGAAAGGATTCATTTTGATGCAGATTGTTCTTTCTACCCCCCACCCAAGAAATGAGCAACTGATCCACAGATCTGAAAGATTTTGTTCTTTCAAGATAGTACACCAGGTGGCTGTGGACATCTAAATGTACAGAGAATTCGAACTCCCTCATTTTTAGGTTCAAGAAAGAAAATGGGGAGATGGAGTTTGGTTTAATGTAAACTCTGATACCACTTCAAAGGTATTTCTAAAAGCAACCCTGTGTCTCTATGGAAAATGGGAAGAAGTTGCAAGCACTCAGAGTCAACCTTAGTACCCTTCTAGCAGAGATCAGAGAAATCAATAAAAATGGTTCAAGTCACCCAGGTTAACTGGTTTAAGTGTGGAAAGTGTTAGCATCTCCAACACAAAATTTAGATCCAAGGGAGGGGGCCACTTTTTTTCTTGGAAGCTTCTTGTTCTAAACCCCTTTCAGGAACATTTTGATACAAGACTACTGAAAGATATACCAGTGGGAGTGGAGAGCCTTGAGCAGCCTACCTGCCCCTGTAGGAAGTGACCTCAGCACAAGAAGCTGTAGTAATTGGTTGTTTTGGACCATTTCTAGCTCTTTTGTAGTTCACCGTTTAAAATCTGCCTCTGGGTGTTTTTTTCTGGCTACACTGCTCAGACAAGCTCCTAGTGGTTCTGCAGAGTGGTCCTAGCAACAGGGAACTCAGAAAAGCGACTACTTTCTGGATTTAAGCATCTTTGCTTTTTTTTTTTCACTTGGAATAGCTTCTGTAGCTTACCCTGAACTAGCTTGAACTGTTTAACTGTTTGCTGCATTATTTTAAAATCTGCACTTAGTTACATTTTAGTCAAATTTGATCGAAAGTTTAATTTAACTGTGGAGGCTGCCCACTAAAGTGTGCTAGCCTGTGTAACTAATTTATCACTGTTTCTGCATTTTCTGTGCGTTTCTACCAAAAAAACAAAAATAATCCTTGTTTTCCCCGCCTTTTCTCGACTAGTTTAGACCAGCTTACAGGCATTGCTGTATTCTGGGCTGTGGTGTAGTTCCTGTGTTGCCCATTACCTTACTTGGATAGAAGGAAGTTTCTTTGCTCACCAGTGGGAGTGGGGAGCCTTGAGCAGCCTACCTGTTCCCTGTAGGAAGTGACCTCAGCACAAGAAGCTGTAGTAATTGGTTGTTTTGGACCATTTCTAGCTCTTTTGTAGTTCACTGTTTAAAATCCACGTTTGCATGGCTTTGCGCGCATAGCACAGCGCCGGTTAAACAAGGTTAAACTCTTTCTGGCTCCGCCAAGTCTGCTCTTCAAATTTTCCCTTAAGGAAGCTCTACTCTTAGTATAACCAGACTACTCACTATATTATAAGCCTAGCACTTGTTCTCAATACTTCTCTACTAAGTAAGCACTCTCGTACTAAGTAAAGCACTACATCTACTTACCACCCCTGTGAATATCCACTTCCCTTAAAGGTACAGCACTCCCTTATACTGTTCTAGCATGTCGAGTGGTAGATTACTGGCGTCGTCTCCAATTCAGCTGGTCAATCTGGGTATCTTGAGACAATGCTACAATTGTCTCATGTACACAGACAACCCTCTCCTCCTCCCAACAAACACAAATACATGTGAGAGCTGCAACTATATAGCCAAACTGGAGGCTGAACTCTCTCAACTCAGGGCTGGCATGACCAGACAGGAGGAGATGGCAACCACACACAACAATCCCAGTCCCACATAGACCTACCACAACTGCAAACCAAACACATAAAAACACAAAGACATACTCGGAGGCTCTAATAAAAAACTTACCAAAACAACAGAGGCTCCCAAAGCAGGCATCCAAAATCCACCACCTCAAAACAAAACACATGCAACACATACTTCAATAAAACAGTGTGTCAACCAATCACAGCCCTTAAGGCCAAACACCTTGCCTGATACACTAGTAATAGGTGACTAGTCAGACACACTGATGTCCCGCTGACCAGGCTGAACAAGGAGAAGGTGACTGAGCTGTCTATCGGGAGCTAGGATCCGCCACATAAAACACGCACTCAAGTCACTCTAAAGCAAGTACAAATATGGCTCAGTCATTGTCCATGCTGGTGTGAATGACCCGAGACGTACCTCCCTAGACTACATGGAGAGACAGAGGAGCTCTCAGATTATGTAGCCCAGGCTGGTATGACCCTGACCCTGAGCAACATCTTGCCCTCACCAAGAATGATACCACAATACAAAGACAAGATGATCAGCTTTAACAATTGGCTCAAGTACTGGTGTCATTCTAAGGGGATCCAATGTCTGTCTGCCTGGGATGACATGTTGGACAAGCCACGCTGCTTTGCAAGGGATGGCTTACACTGTCACCACTGGGCTTCCGGATATTGGCTAAGCCTCTTGCCACCCCCATAGTGCCTTTTTTAGGCAAGGCTCAAAAGACAAACCCACCTCCTTAGAAAACAAAAATGGAAAAAAACTAAGGGTAATGCTGCTCAACGCCAGAAGTCTAAATCTCAAGATGCAGGCACTTGATGCACTCCTCAGCATGGAGAACAGACGTCTGTGCAGGAACTGAAACCTGGTTCAAGGCTCCTGAGAGCACCCCAGCGCTACCAGGCTATACCTCGTATCATGCTTTTCGCCCCCAAAACCCGGGCTGAACCACAAAGGGAGGGGGAGTGTCCATATTCATCAAGGACACACACACCTCCAGGTTAGTAGCAACACATGAAGCATCAGAGACCATACAGGTGCAACTAACCATAGGCAAAACTGCTATACAACTGGTAGCATGTTACAGACCACCCTCCCAATCTCAAGAACTCCAATCAGCCTTCCTGAAGACATTGGAGGATATGAATGTATCACAAAATACCATCATATTGGGAGACTTCAACTACCCAAACATAGATTGGGTACATTATTCTAGCCCTAATACCCTAGCCCAAAGGTTCCTGGAATTCATAAATTCAAATGCACTGGAACAACTAGTCACCTCTCCCACTAGGGGAGATAATATACTAGACCTGATCATCACAAACATGGGGACAAAATGCTCAACACCGGAAGTATACCGCTCACTAGGGAGATCTGACCACAAACTAATCACCCTGGATATACATATCCCACCTCCACCCCCAGCACAAAAGACCACAGTGAAAAACTTCTCAAAAGCAGACTTCACTCTTACGACTGAGATGGTATCCTTTAAGCTCACTGTGCCAGTGGATACCACATCCCAACAATGCCGAATCCTTCACAAATGCTTTCTATGGACATCTCCAAGAATGCATGGATCATGCAATCCCAAACAAATCCAAGTCCCTCTCCACCAAAGGTAGGCGTCCTGTCTGGTGGACCTCAGCCATAAACAAATTGTATAACAAAAGAAGGAAGCTACTGCACGTCAGAGCAAAATCCCATGAAGGGAAGACATCTCTGATCAACATTAGCAGAAAACTACATTCTCTCATAAAAACATCCAAGGCCAACTTTGAGAGAAAAATCGCTAAGGACATTAAAGATAACCACAAAGCCTTCTTCAGCTATGTTAAAAACCTGGGCGGAAACCCTCAGATATGCTCAGAGTTGGTTCAAAACAACAAAAACTACACTGAACCCACACATACTGCCAACATTCTGGCTGACAGGTTCAGTGCAAATTTCTCCCCTCCTTCACCCCCAAAAGAAGAAATACTTATCCCAGCTGAATGTAATCTCCCTGTCATCTCAGATGTCCAAGTGAGAACCGCCCTAAATAAAGCAAAAAAAACCAGCATCAATGGGACCTGACGGTATCCCGGGTTGCGTGTTACGTTAACTCCAAGAGGAGCTAAACCCACACATAAAAATGCTATTTAACCTTATCCTTACTTCGGGATATGTACCTGAACACTGGCGTACAGCAAGTGGTCCCACTCCACAAAGGGGGTGCCTCTACAGACCCTGGAAACTACCGCCCCATAAGCTTAACCAGCCTGGTCTGCAAAGCTGTGGAAAGAATCATTATGGACATAGGGGACCTACAGACACTTGACCCCACCCAGTTCGGCTTTGTAAAGGGCAGATCCTGCCTTTTAAACCTGGTTGACTTTTTCGAAACAGTCACTAGAGCCATTGATGAGGGCAAGCAGTCCATACAGCATACCTGGACTTGGCTAAGGCCTTCGACACAATACCCCACTCAGGCATCATAGATAAGCTCAACAGCTTAAAAGTAAACCCTTATGTCACTAGATGGGTTGCAAACTGGCTAAAGGACAGAACCTATAAAGTTAAAATCGCTGGAGCAATGTCAGACTCAAAGCCAGTCACAAGTGGTGTCCCACAGGGATCTGTCCTGGGACCCCTCTTGTTTGGCATTTATTTCTCAGATGTTAAAGCAAACATGGGAGGGCTGTGGCTGACAAAGTTCGCAGATGACTGCAAACTAGGCGCCATAGTCGATACACCAGCAGACACACACATCCTACAAAAAGGCCTCACAGAAAAGTACAGTTTTGTACCTACCATAAATGTAGATGTCCGATAGGTATGCATCTGCAGTCATCACATATGGGTTGTCCTGCCTCAGGCAGCCCTTCGGTCGGCCGGATTCCAAAGTCTGGGTCTGGCCTCGGCTGATGTCGCACTTTCCCCCGATGTCAGAGCATCTGGGGTATAAATGCATCAGCTGACGCCATTTTCCTCAATTTTTCTTGCCCCAGATGCCAGGTGCCCTCTAAGGAAGGCTAAAATTTGGAGATATGCATTGCAAAAACAAATCCAAACATGCACAGTACTATAAAAAATAATACACCATAATAGATCCCCCCAGCTAGCTATAAGAGGGGTAAGTACCCAAGAAGTATACCACAGAGGGGAAGGAGGGAGGGTAAACCTGACTGCAGATGCATACCCATCGGACATCTACATTTATGGTAGGTAGATAACTGTACTATGTCCTTCAAGAATGCATCTGCAGCCATCACATATGGGTAGAATACCATAGCCAATCTGGGGGTGGAGGTACTAAGTAAAGGATGGTGTAGCTAAGATACCCTGCAGGACTGCCGTAGCAAACCCTGCTCTGGATCTGGAGTATAAAGGTAAATTGTAATGCTTGGCAAATGTATGCACGGAGCTCCATGTAGCAGCTTCTAAAATGTCCTTGGTAGCCACCCCTCTTAGGAAGGCTGTGGTGGTGGCTGTGGCTCTTGTGGAATGAGGTCTAATGTTAGCTGGCACAGTTTTTCCATGAAAGGAGTAACAAAAACGAATGCAATTTCCTATCCATTTTGAAATTGTCTGTTTGGAAATTGCTTTTCCTTGTGCCCCAGCAGCATATGCTACAAACAGCTGGTCAGTCTTTCTGTAACTTTTAGTTCTGTCCAAGTAGTAGCGCAACTGACTGTGTATGTCCAGGGTGTGAAGAAGTTTTTTCCCTTTATTTTGTGGTTGTGGGAAGAATGTAGGCAAGTGAATAGCTTGGTTCAAAGATACCCTGGAAACCACCTTTGGCATAAATGTAGGATTGGTTCTCAATGAAACTCTGTCCCGATGAAAGATAAGAAATGGCTGTACTGCCATTAGAGCTTGTAACTCAGATACTCTTCTTGCTGAGGTTATGGCCAGAAGGAAGGCAGTTTTCCAAGACAGAAACTGTAGATCTGCAGATGCTGCTGGTTCAAAGGGAGGAAGTGTTAGTTTTTCCAACACGAAGTTAAGGTCCCAAGTAGGTAGAGGTGGTTTCCTTGGAGGATTGATGTTTTTGATTGCTCTTAGAAAAGTACAGTTTTGTACCTACCATAAATGTAGATGTTCGAAGATCCACATTGCTGCAGTCCTTACTCTTGGGTAGTCCGCTGTCCTCGGTCGGCCCGAATATCAAAGTATAAGGCTGACGTCGGTCAAGGCGCATTTGACTGACATCAGGACGTCAGGGTACAAATGCGCATGACCGACGTCATATCCTCAGTCTTTTCTTGCCCCAGATGTCAGAAGACCCTAAAAAGAAAGGTCAAACACCAAAAGACAGCAAACAACCAACCAACCACCCTTGCACTAAAAATATGTACAATATATACAATACACACCATATTGACAACCCAACCCACACAACCGCCTCTAACTACAGAGGGGAAGGAGGGAGGGTAAATTGGACTGCAGCAATGTGGATCTTCGAACATCTACATTTATGGTAGGTACAAAACTGTACTATGTTCTTCATCTCACATTGCTGCAGTCCTTACTCTTGGGTAGAATCCCAAAGCAGAGGTAAGGGAGGATGGCAAACCTATAAAGAAGCAGGAGCTGCCAAAATGCCCTGCAAAATAGCAGTGGCAAAACCAGCCCTAGATTTAGAATAAAGTGGAAGGTGATAATGCCTAGAGAAAGTATGCACTGAACTCCAAGTAGCTGCCTCCAAAATATCTTTAGTTGCCACCCCCCTTAAAAAAGCTGTCGAAGTGGCAGTAGCCCTAGTGGAATGAGGCCTAATCCCAGCTGGAATCTCCTTGCCATGATGGGAATAACAGAAAGCAATGCAAAACCCAATCCACTTAGAAATAGCTTGTTTTGACACAGGCTTGCCCTGAGAACTAAAAGCAAAAGAAACAAATAACTGCTGAGACTGCCTGAACCCTTTAGTTCTGTCCAAATAATATCGCAACTGCCTGTGTACATCTAAAGTGTGCAAAATCTTTTCCCCTTTATTTTGGGGGTTTGCATAAAAAGTAGGCAAATGAATAGTTTGGTTTAAAGCCACACTAGAAACCACTTTAGGCATAAAGGAAGGATTAGTACGTAAAGATACCCTATCCTTATGGAAAATTAAGAAAGGCTCAACCGCCATAAGGGCCTGCAACTCAGAAACCCTTCTTGCAGAGGTAATGGCCAACAAAAAGCAGTCTTCCATGATAAATATTTCAACTCGGTAGTAGCTGCAGGCTCAAAAGGTTGTAGAGTAAGTTTCTCCAACACAAAATTGAGATCCCAAGCAGGAGTAGGAGCTCTAGGGGGTCTTATATTCTTTGCCCTCTAAGAAATTGCTTGAACAAAGGATGAGAAAACAAAGGTGGGTCACAATCATAGTGAGCGAAATTGCTGCAGCATGAACCTTAATAGAAGAAAAGGACAAACCTTTGTCCAGTAACTCAGTAAGATATTGAAGAGCCACACTTAAATTAGGCTCAGAAACATCAAAATCCTTTGCTGCACTCCAAAATAAAAATCTCTTCCATTTATCTGCGTACACTTTCCTTGTACTAGGCCTTCTTGCTTCCAAAATAACATTCAAAACTTGCTGTGGAAGTTGAGACCCACTATGGTTCAAAACAGAATATGCCAGGCTGTTAGGTGAAGAGAATGAAGCTTGACATTGAGCAAATGACTGTCCTCCTGAGACAACAGGTGTGGAATCGAAGGCAAAGGCCATGGAGGCTCCCGTACCAGGCTTCTCAGTAATGGGTACCAATGCTGTCGAGGCCAATCTGGAGCTATCAAAATCATCCTTGGCTTGTCCTGTCTGGCCTTTAGTAGTACCTTTGGGAGGAGAGGCAGAGGTGGAAAGGCATACACATGAAGATTGCTCCAATTGAAAGAAAGAGCATCCACTTTCCAAGCTGTGGAATGAAACCTTTTCGTGCAAAACTTTGGCAGCTGATGGTTTAGTGGAGAAGCGAACAGATCTATGTCTGGAGTTCCCCATGACACTGTCAATTTCTGAAATACATGAGGATCCAATTTCCACTCGTGGGGATCCATAATTCGTCTGCTTAACACATCTGCTAAGGAGTTCTGTGCTCCCGGCAGAAACCTTGCCTAAAGATTTAGCTGTAAACAGAGCAGTCTCCCACAAAATCATTGCTTGCCTGCATAGAGGATAAGAATGTGTTCCCCCTTGCTTGTTGATGTACCACATGACAGTTGTGTTGTCTGTTAGAATCAACACCTGCCCCTGGAAGAAGTAAATCCTTGAAAGCTATTAATGCAAACTGGACTGCTAACATCTCCTTCAGGTTGATATGTAGATGTAGTAGTCTGGCAGGCCACTTGTCTTGTATCCACTTTCCATTCAGATGAGCTCCCCAAGCTTTGTCTGAGGCATCTGTCGTTAGAATCTGACTCGCCTCTGGCCGGGTCACAGAGAGTCCCTTGTTTAGGTGACATTCCTGAGCCCACCACAACAATTCCTTTTGAATGCAAGGTATTATTTGAATGACAGTGTCCAGATCCTAGCAGTGCTGTGTCCATACATTTTTGAGATACCATTGTAACTTCCTCATATGCAGTTTGGCATTGGGAAGCACCAGAATACAAGATGCCATGAACCCCAAGGCTTGAAGGACTGTCCTTGTAGTCAGCCTGGACTGATGAGACAATTGATGAAAGTAAAGGGAAAGATTCTTTTGTTTGTCCGGGGTCAAAAAGGCCATCTGGGATGCTGTATTCAGTCTTACACCCAGAAAGCACATGTCCTGAGAGGGTACTAGACTGGACTTTATTTCGTTCACAGAATACCCCAGGCATCTTAGCACTGCTATCACATATTCCAAATGATGAAGAAGCTCGTCCCTTCCTTGAGCCAGAATCAGGCAGTCGTCCAAATAAGGATAGATCTGTATTCCTTTTAGCCTGAGGAAAGCTATCACTGGAGCCAGAACTTTCGTGAACACTCTGGGCGCAGTAGATAAGCCAAAGGGCAATGCAGAGAACTGATGATGAGAATTCCCAGCTCGAAAACGCAGATACTTCCTGCAACTCAGTCTGATAGGAACATGAAGGTAAGCCTCCTTGAGATCCAAAGTTACCACCCAACGATCTTTGCCCAGCAGAGGTAAAAGCTGTTGTAACGTCAACATTTTGAACTTGGGAATGTCCAGATAAGTGTTGAGGGTAGATAAATCCAAAATTGGTCTCCACGTGTTCCCTTTCTTTGGTACTAGGAAATGGCGAGAATAAAATCCTAGGCCCACTTCTGGCATAGGGACCGGCTGTATGGCCCCTATTTGAATTAACAGAGAAATTTGCTTGTGAGCCTCTATTTTTTGCTGAGGAGGAACGTCTGGCATGCCTTTGAAAGGAGGCAAGGTATGGAAATAAAACCTGTAACCGTGGTGTATGATATCCAATACCCATCTGTCTTGGGTAATTAAGCTCCAATTTTCCTTGAAAAGTGCCAACCTTCCTCCCAAAGGTGCTGCCAGACGAGAAGGCTCTGGCAGCTGAAAAGGTAAGTCATTGGGTCTGCTTACGAAAGGACTGAGCCCTGCCCTCACCCGAAGACTGTGCAGGTGAACTCCCTGTTCTAGGCCTGAAAGAGCCCTGAGCTCTGCCCCTACCACGTCTAGACCTACCCCTAGACTGGGAATCATAAGAAGGATACGTCCACCCCTTGGTAGGCCAATTTCTACTAAACTTCGGAGGCTGAACCTGTAAAAAATCTTTAACAGTCTGCATAGACTTAGCCTTGTCTTCCATTTTCTTTAAGACTGCCTCAACAGGAGAACCAAAACCCACATCAGATTGTAAAGGAGCATCTAAAATCTTTGTCTTAACATGGTCAGATAAATTCTGATCCCTCAGCCAGGCGTGCCTGCGAAGAACTGACCCAGTGTCAGCCACCCTAGACGAGGCCTGTACAGCATCAAAACCACATTGCAAAGAATGCTTACCCACCTGTTCAGAAACATGTACTAAATCTTGTAACTCTTTACACTCAATACCTTCCGCCAGAGCATCTACCTTAGACTTCAATTGTGAAAGGAGATAGTTTTGGTATTTCAACATGTGAAACTGGCAATTCAAAGCCCTCATAGCTAGGGTGGAAGAAGTATAAACTTTCTTTCCCCATCTATCCAAAGCCCTGGCCTCTATCTGGAGGAACGGATTTTGACAACAGAAGCCTTAACACCTTTAGGCCCCTGACTAACAGTTTCTGGGTCTGCCCTAGGACTCTTAAAAAGATACTTATGAGCTTCAGGCACCCTATAATACCTATTCGGTTTAACAGGAGCAGGAGGCAAAGAATCAGGATTAAGAGAAGCCTCTGCAAAAACATCTTCCACCACATCCAGAACAGGAGGAATAGCCAAAGGCCTATGCTGGGGTAAAAACAAAAATTCCCTAAGCCTTTTCCTGGAATCAGAGAAGTCCTGACCTTCCCACTTAAAATGCTCCCTCATGGAATGAAGAGTCTCTGAAAAAGAAAAATCCTCAGGAGGAGAAGCAGAAGGAGTAGAATCATCCACATCAGAATCAGAATAAGGAGAATACTCCTGCAAGTCTTCAGCCAAAGACTCTGAAACATCCGAAGCCTGCTCAAAACTCCCTAGTTCAGGTTCCACCCTAGGTCTCTTATCAGGAGGGGGCAAAGAACCTCTAATCAAAGTAATCAAATCTTCTGCCATTTTAAGCATATGCTTCTTGGGCACAGTTCCTGAAGAACTAGGGGTGACACCAAATGAAGCTAAACCTGGCCTGCCTCTGGGGGAAGCCTTGGAAACAGAAGGAGAGGGCCTAACCACCCTAGGAAGGGAGGGGAGTATAGTAACCTGAGAAGCCCCTTCAGCCTGACCTGCCTCCTGAGAGGCCACATCTTGCAATAACAAAGTCTCTCCCTGGGACTCTAAAGAAACCTCCGGCGGAACCACCGGCTCCACCGACACCTCTAAAGAACCGGCGTCCGGTACGGACGGTTCTTCTAGCCTAGGTTTAGCTGCTTTGTCCTTGCGCTTCTTCGAAGAAGCGGGCGTCGGAGCATCCAACGGCATTTTATAATTGCACCGCTTCCCGAAGACTAACCTGGCACAATCTAATCTTCTCTTTATAGTGCGCTTATTAAATCTAGCACAACAGCGACACCCAACAACGTCGTGCTCAGGCCCTAAACAAGGAATACACAAAGTATGATAATCTCTATGCGGTATCTGTTTCCCACAAGAAATACAGTTATTCACTTTTTCTGACATCCGGTAAACCACTGAGGCAAGAAAAAACTAAAATATTCCCCAACGGGGTACTTAGCCAACTTTGACTCTGTCAAACTCCGAATTCGAAAAATTTCAGAACGCCGAACGGCACTTGCAACGCTGCTTCTGCATCGGACCATGCGGCAAAAAAGACTGAGGACATGACGTCGGTCATGCGCATTTGTACCCTGACGTCCTGATGTCAGTCAAATGCGCCTAGACCGACGTCAGCCTTATACTTTGATATTCGGGCCGACCGAGGACAGCGGACTACCCAAGAGTAAGGACTGCAGCAATGTGAGATGAAGAACATCTGTCTCAGGAGAGGATGAGAGAAGACAGGTGGATTAACATTGTATTCTGCTGAAATTGCTGAGGCATGTATCTTAATGGAAGAGTAAGACAGGCCATTGTGGAACAATTCTGCCAAATATTCCAGTATATGTGCCATGTTCATCACTGTCACATCTAGGCCCTTTGTTGTGTTCCAAGTGTGAAATCTTTTCCATTTTGCTGAATATGCCTTCCTTGTGGAAGGCCGTCGAGCTTCCATAATAATATCCTTCACTCTCTGGGATATAGCTTATCCTGAGGAGGAGTCATGGTATTTTCCAGGCAGTTAGCTGCAAGGTTTTCAGGTTGGAATACAGAGTCTTGAAATTGTGCTGCGTCAGTAGAAGTGGCCATAGGGGGAGAGGCCACGGTTTCGTCTGTGACATGCTCTTTAACAGTGGGTACACCAGTGCCGTCTTGGCCAGTTTGGAGCTATCAGAATCACTCTGGGCTGCTCTGTCCTGATCTTCAGTAAGACCTTGGTCATTAATGGGAGAGGTGGAAAAGCATACACTGTTAGAGCTTTCCAGCTAGAGAGAGTCCACTTTCCATGCTTGTGGGTGGTATGTCCTTGAGCAGAAATTCTTCAGTTGATTGTGGGGGGAGGCGAACAGATCTATTTCCGGCCTTCCCCATGATTGTGTTATGAGTAAGAAGATGTCTGGGTGCAGCATCCACTCGTGTGCATCCATGATATTTCTACTTAAGCTGTCTGCCAGTATATTGTCTTTCCCTGGTACGAACTGGGACTGCAGCTGTATATTGAGTTTCAAGGAAAGTTCCCATAGATTCATTGCCAGTCTGCAAAGAGGGTAGGAATGGGTGCCTCCTTGCTTATGTACCACATAACTGTGGTGTTGTCTGTCCTTATGAGTAGGTGGCCTTGATGAAGAAAAAGTTTGAAGACCTCGATTGCGTGCATCACTGCCAGCATTTCCTTTTGGTTTATGTGCATGCGCAGCTCTCTGTGACCATAGCCCTTGGACACATCTGCCCTCCATGTGTGCTCCCCAACCTTGGTCTGAAGCGTCCGTAGTGATGGTTTGGTTGGCTCTTGGCTTGCTGAAGGGCAACCCGCTGTTCGACTGGCAGGCTTGAGCCCACCACAGAAATTCCTTTTGGAGGCATGGAATGAGTGGGATCAAAGTTTCTAAGCTGTGACTGTGCTGAGTCCATAAACTCCTTAGGTACCATTGTAATTTTCTCATATGCAGCCTTGCTTGTGGAATCAGAAGAATGCAAGATGCCATGTAACCCAGGGCCTGCAGGATTTTCCTTGCAGTCAGCCGAGTTTGTCTTGTCAGATTCTTGAAGTAATCCGGTGGTAGTTTTTGTTTTTCTTCTGTGAGAAAGGCCATTTGGGTGGTTGTGTCTAGATCCACACCCAGAAAAGTTATTCTTTGGGATGGAACAAGTCTTGATTTGTGGATGTTGACTGTATATCCCAAGGCCTGCAGTAGGTGGATGGCACAATCCAAGTCCTTTAACAAAGTTTGCTTGCTGTCCGCTTGTATAAGGCAGTCGTCCAGATATGGGTAAATTTGAATCCCCTGAAGTCTGCAGTGTGCAATTACTGATGCCAAGCATTTCGTGAATACTCTGGGCGCAGTAGATAAGCCAAAGGGCAATGCTGAGAATTGATAATGCTCTGACCCTGCAAGAAATCTGAGGTGTCTTCTGCAACTTTGTCTGATAGGGACATGCAGGTATGCCTCCTTGAGGTCTAGAGTCACCAGCCAAGACCCCTTGCCCAGCATGGGAAAGAGTTGCTGTAGAGTCAGAATTTTGAATTTTGGCACAATGAGGTAAGTATTCAGTGCGGACAAGTCGAGAATAGGCCTCCATTAATTTTCTTTTCTTGGAACAAGGAATAATCTGGAGTAAAATCCTTGGCCTTGTTCTGAAAGAGGTACTTTTTCTATAGCTTTCATTTGTATTAAGTTGGAAATTTGTTTCAAAGCCTCTGCCCTCTGATTTGGTGGCAGGTCTGGCATGCCTTTTCTTTTTGGCAATGTGTGGAAATGGAACCTGTATCCTTGGTCTATTATTTGCAGTGTCCATGAGTCCCTTGTAATTCTGTGCCAATTTTTTGAAAATAAAGAAAGCTTTCCGCCCAAGGGTGCTTCTAATTGAGCCCTGGTCGGCGGAGTCAAAACAAAGTCATTGAGTCTGTCCTGGTCTAGCAGTTGTAGTTCCTGCACTACCTCTCTGGTTGGGAGGTAACCATCGACTGCCTCTGTAGGAGCCTCTAGCTTGCCCTCTACCTCTGGCACGCCTATTCCTGCCTCTCTGAGATCTGTCCGAGTCCGGAAAGGACCAATTCTTAGTAGGCCAATTTCTGCTGAATCTCGGTGGTTGGACTTGCAGAAAGTCTTTGACTGTTTGCACAGATTTTGCCTTTTCTTCAAATTTCTTTAAGACCTCTTGAGCCGTAGAACCAAATAATTTTTGCTTTTCCATAGGAGCATCCAAAAGCTTAGCTTTAACATGGTCTGGCAGAGATTGTTCCTTCAGCCAGGCATGCCTACGTATGACTGCACCTGTCATAGCTGACCTACATGAAGCTTCCAATGCATCATAACCACACTGCAAGAAATGGTTACTAACCTGCTGGGAGTTATGTACCAGATCCTGAAGGGATTTGCGATCAAGGGGTTCAGAAGAAGACAGTTTCTTATGTAATTCATCTAACAAATACTCTTGTTGGTACTGTATCATATGAAATTGACAATTTAATGCCCTCATGGAAAGAGTTGCAGAAGTATACACTTTCTTACCCCATCTCTCTAAAGCTCTGGACTCCCTTTCAGAGGGTAGAGGATTTCTAGCAGTGGTAGCTGCAACCCCTTTTGGGCCCTGGGAAATAGTTTCTGGATCAGCGGAGTGGGCCTTGTACAGGTGTAGATGCGAGTCCGGGACCCTGTAGTACCTATCAGGTTTGGCAGGAGCCGGAGGGAGAGAGTCAGGGGCTGTACTAGCATCAGAGTACACATCATCAATGACATTCAAAACAGGAGGTATAGCTAAAGGCCTATGCTGAGGTAAATGTAAAAAGGTCCTTAATCTCCTTCTAGAATCAGAGAATTCCTGACCCTGCCATTGAAAATGTTCTCAGTGTAATGTCTCTCCAAAGGAAAACTCTTCAGGAGGGGAGGCAGAGGGAATAGATTCTTCAGCATCAGAATCCTCGTAGGCCGAATAAGCCTCCTCCTAGTGGTCTGACAGAGAAGAGCCATCAGTGGACTCATCTGAGGAGTGAGGGTCAGAGGGCTCAACCCTGGGCCTTTTGTCTGGAGGTGGTTGAGAGCCCCTGTCTGGATGAGGTTGAGAACCTCTAATTAAGGAGATAAGATCCTCTGCTAAACTAAGAATCTGTGAGCCAGTAGAAGGTCTCAGAGGTAACCTTGGGAGACAAAGCTTTAGTAAGTTTAGCAGCTTTAGCCCTAGAGAAAGCCTTAATGGACATGGATGCAGGAGGTCTGGCTGCACCACGTGCAGGAGTAGACTTGTCTAAAGGAATGGTGTCGGAAGGTTCCTGGACACCAGTTTCAGAAGGTAATTCAATAACCAACTCGGCCGGGGCCTCCGGGGCCGAGGTAGTCGGTTGTGCGGTTTCGGTAATCGGAAGTACCAAGGACTCTGTTTCAGCCGAGACAGAGACACTCGCGGTAGGGCCTGACCGGGGTTTCAGCCGAAACCGCGGCCCGCGTGTTAGTCCTTGTCCTTCCATTTCTTAACTAAATGCGAAGTCGGAGTCTCCGACGGCATCTTGTAAGCAAAACTAGCCCCAAAGAATTCCTCTGCAAACTCCGACCGACGTCTAAGAGTTCGTCGGTTGAAGGAAGCACAGGCTGAACAGGCCGAGACATCGTGGTCTGGGCCTAGGCAGGGGAGGCAGTAAGAGTGGAAATCCTTATGAGGTATTTGTTTCCTACAAGTTAAACAATTATTAACTTTATCTGACATCGGCTGAGGCAAGAAAGAGTCCCCAACGGGGTACTTAGCTTTTTCGAAGTCTTCGGTAGCTGAATCACAGGAGCTGGCCGACCGGCACTTGCGAACTGCTTCTGCTTCAGGCACCACGCGGCAAGAAAGAGAGGAAAATGGCGTCGGCTGATGCTTTTATACCTCAGACGCTCTGACGTCGGGGAAAGTGCGACATCAGCCTAGGCCAGACCCAGACTTTGGAATCCGGCCGACCGAAGGGCTGCCTGAGGCAGGACAACCCATATGTGATGACTGCAGATGCATCCTTGAAGGACATCGGACAACTGGTGCCGGAGTCACGGCCTTAAACTAAATGCCAAAAAATGTATAGTCATCCCCTTTGGGAAAAACAAAGTACCCACAAATTATCACAGACAGCAACCCACTCAGTACGGAAAAAGTAAGAGACCTAGGGACCCAAGTCGACAGCGACCTCTCATTTTACACCTACATTGCCAAAGTGGTTAGAAAAACATTCTACCTTGCACACCTCATCATGAAGGGATTCACATCCAGATCCAAGGATGTCATTGTACCCCTATATTCCTCCCTCATCAGACCCATGATTGAGTACAATGCCCCATTTGGTATGTACCTCACCCGGCATTTGCAACAGCTGGAGAGACCACAAAAGTACCTCACCAAGAGGATCAAGGGTCTACAACATATGTCTTATTCTGCCAGACTAAAGAAACTTCAGCTCTATTCAGTAGCATATCGCCTGCTCAGAGGTGATCTCTGCCTGACGTACAAGGCCATGTCAAATCAGGATCTGATGGACATGCTCCACCTCAAAAAATCCAAATCCATCAGGACCACAAGAGCTAAAGACTTAAACCTCGGCACAAGTATGAATAGGACATGCTGGCGGGATAGATTCATAACCCAGAGGCTTCCCATGCTTTGGGAAAAGATCCCAGTTCGTATTAGGTAGAGCCCCTCACTGACTCTCTTCAAGAGAAATCTTGATGAGTGGATGGGAGATCGTAAGTTTACCCCAGGGGGTCACATCTGTGTCACTGCTAGACAGGGGCACAGTAAACTAATTCTATTATATAAGGGGACCTTCATTGTGTCACTACTAGACAGAGGCACAGTATTCTAAATTTATTCTGTACATTTTTTGTACCATTTCATGGGGTGGCAAAAGCCACATCACTATGGCTAGGCTTACAAATGCCCCAGGGCAGATAGCCTAGTACTATACTATGAAACTATGAAATTACTTTGTCTCCAGTTTCTGGAATCCCCTTTCTGACAAAGGAGTTTCTTTCAGAATTTTTCATGCAGACCTAATACTTTAAACCTAGGAGATATTTTTCTTTGCACATATCATGTGAAGCTTTTTCTTTAATCTCACTATACAAGCCAATACTTTGAAAACTTATCAGAATGCCTTGTGAAGTTTTGCTGCCTCATCATCCATCAGAAAAGTACAGTTGTGTACACTTAGCATAAACGTAGATGTCAGAGTGCACTCACTGTTGCAGTCATCACACTTGGGTTATTCTGCCTGCCGGTAGCCCTCAGTCGGTCCAAATAACAGTGTCTTGGGATTTCTGCATCGGATGCAGTCGCCTCTTCCATGACATCAGGGCAGGGGTAAAAAACACACCATTACATCAGTTTTTCTTGCCCCAGATGTCAGCAGCCCCGAAAACAGGAAGCAATTACATGGTGTGGAACACCTCCAGTAAAAAGTAAATACCATAGCCATAAGATATGGCCAAAAAGAGTAACGGTAGAAAGTATAAAGAAATCAGGGGGCTGGAGGGACGGTAACCAGGACTGCAACAGTGAACACACTAACATCTACATTTATAAGTGTACACAACTGTACTATATTTTTCGTATTTCACTGCTGCAGTCAGCAGAAGCCAGTGTGGTACAGCGGTAGCGTTATTGCCTCACAGCAAGAGGTTCTCCCGTTCGATTCTCGGCTGGAGTGCCTTCTGTGTGGAGTCTGCATGTCCTCCCAGCGGTCGAGTGGCCTCCGAAAGACATGCGTAAATGGGCGTGCCTTAGCTGAATGTTGGGCATCGGGCTGGCAAATCGGCACCATAAAAAAATCTGCCAATCATTAGCAGACCGGAGTTCTGTTGTGGCGACCCCTAACCAGGAAAAGCCGAAAAGACAAACTGTTGCAGTCAGCACACTTGGGTTGATTCCCAAAGCTGAGGAAGGGTAGAGGCAGTCAAGAAGTATAAGGGCTGGCTAGCAGGCCTTGTAAGACTGCTGTGGTAAATCCAGCTCTGGACTTAGAAAAAAGACAGGCAAGTGGTAGTGCTTGGTGAAGGTGTGTACAGAGCTCCAGGTTGCAGCTTCCAGGATGTCCCTGGTAGGGACTCCCCTGAGAAGTGCTGTAGAGGTTAAAGTAGCCCTAGTGGAATGAGTTCCGATACCTTGTGGGATAGGTTTTTCATGGTGTTTGTAGCAGAAATGGATGCAGTGTGCTATTCATTTGGAAATTAATTGCTTTGAAATGGCCTTGCCCTCTGCTCATGTGGCAAAGCTGACTAGTAGCTGGTCAGATTTTCTGAAAGACTTAGTCGTGTTAAGGTAGAACATGAGCTGTCTGTGCACATTCAAGGAGTGCAGGATCCTTCCCCCTTTATTCTGAGGATTAGGGGAAAAGGTTGGTAAATGGATGGATTGGTTTAAAGCCAAACTGGACACCACCTTGGGCATAAATGATGGGTTAGTCCTGAGGGAAACCCTGTCAGCATGGAAAATAATTAAGGGTTCCACAGCTATTAGAGCCTGTAACCCAGACACTCTTCTTGCTGAAGTGATGGCTAGAAATAAGGCTGGTTTTCCAAGTAGCAGCAGACTCAAAAGGGGGAAGCGTGAGCTTCTGTAGTACAAAGTTAAGGTCCCAGGCAGGAGTAGGAGCTCCCCTCAGGAACTGTTTGATCAAAGGGTGAGAGAAGAGGGGTGGCTCAGTATTGTAATGAGCCGAGATGGCAGAGGTATGAATCTTAACTAATGAGAAGGACAGGCCTTTGTGGAGCAGCTCTGCTAGGTAATCTAGGATTTGGTAAGGTGGGCACGGCCGTGGTCCTTACCTTGAGACTAGCTCCAAGAACAGTATCTTTTCCACTTTTCTGAATAGGATTTCCTAGTACTAGGCCTCCTGGCCTCAAGGATGACATACAGCACTTGTTTGCTGAGGGTTGCTGGTGGTGTATTCAGGGAACAAGCCAGGCTGCAAGGTTCAGGGTTTGCAAATGAGGATGCACAATCTTTCCCTCCTGCTACGGCTGCAGGAAGCGTATCTGATGTAGGTGCCAGAGTGGCACTGCTGTCAGACTGCGTAGGAGTGGGTACCCAGTGCTGGCGTGGCCAGTCTGGTGCAATAAGGACTGTCCTTGGTCTGTCCTGTTTGATCTTGAGGAGTACCTTTGAGAGGAGGAGATGTGGGGGAAGGCATAAATTGAGAGGCTTTCCCCATGTGAAGGATAGGGCATCCACTTTCCATGCTTGGCTGTGGGGATTTCTGGTGCAAAATTTGCTCAATTGGTTTTGGGGGTAAGCAAAAATGTCCACCTCTGGTGTCCCCCACCTTTGGATTAGAAGTTTGAATGAGTTGGGTTCCAGTTTCCACTCGTGTGGGTCCAGAAGATTTCTGCTTAAGTTGTCTGCCAATGAATTTTGTTCGTCTGGCAGGAACTTGAACTTGTAGGTGCACTTGGTTGCTCTAGGCTGTATTCCACAGAGCCATGGCTAACCTGCAGAGGGTAGGAATGAGTTCCTCCTTGCCTGTTTATGTACCACAACTGTGGTGTTGTCTATCAAGAGTTGTCCTGGAAGGAAAAGTTATTTGAAGGCTGTCAGAGCATTCTGTACAGCTAATATTTCTTTTTGATTGATATGCAGGTGAATTTGTCCTGGATCCATTTGTCTTTAAAGAATTTGCCTGCCATGCGAGCCCCCCATGCATCTGATGCATCTGTTGTCAGGGTTTGGGCGGCGAGGGGTTGAGTGAAAGGGAGTCCATTGTTGTGGTTGCAAGCCTCTGCCCACCAAAGGAACTCTGCCCTTAGACAAAGAATGATTTGTGTTTCCAGGTCCTGAGAATGTTGACACCAGAGACTTAAGTACCATTGAAGTTTCTTCATATGCAGTCTTGCATATGGAATTAATAGAATGCATGAGGCCATGAAACCAAGGGCGTGCAATATTTTTCTTGCAGATAGCTGGGTATCGGTGGCCATTAGTTTGAAGTAATTTGTCAAATAAACCTGCTTTTCTGGCGTGAGGAATGCCACCTGGGAAGTTGTGTGCATGCCTATTCCCAGGAATACAATCTTTTGGCTGGACACCAGATGTGATTTCTTTTCATTGATGGTATATCCCAGAGAAGTTAGAAGTCTCTCTACAAATGCCAGGTGCTGAAGTAGCAAGTCCTGACTGTCCGCCTGAATCAGACAATCATCCAAGTATGGATAAATTTGAATATTTCTCTGCCTTCAGTATGCAATGGCTGGAGCCAGGCACTTTGAGAATACCCTGGGCGCAGTAGATAATTCAAAGGGAAGTGCAGAGAACTGATAGTGTATGGAGCCTGCCCTGAAACGATGTGAAGATAAGCTTCTTTTAAGTCTAGGGTGACTAGTCAGGAGCCCTTGGCTAGCACAGGAAGCAGCTAGTGTAGTGTAAGCATTTTGAATTTTGGGACCACCAGGAAGGTGAGAATGGACATATCCAGGATAGGGCGCCAAGAGTTCTCTTTTTCTGGGCACCAGGAACAGTCTGGAGTAGAAACCCTGTCCCCTTTGCTTTATTGGAACAGTTTGAATAGCCCTGATACTGAGAAGAGAAAGTACTTGCTTTCGAGCCTCTGCCACTGGTTTAGAGGAAGGTCAGGCAACCCGCTTGGGGTTGGCAGTGAGTGGAAGTAGAAACTGTATCCCTGGGATACAATGTTTAGGACCCATCAGTCCTGGGTAATGGACATCCAGTTGTTTGCATGCAGGGCGGGTTTTCCTCCTAGGGGTGCAAGTACTTTGGCATGGCTGGGAAGGATGCTAGACAAGTCATAGTGAACTTTTTCCATAAGAGGGTGGGCTTACCACTCCCTGCTTTTTTTTTTTTTGGGGGGGGGCACTCCATTGTTTAGATCTCTGCATATCCTGAGACTGTAGTCTTAATAGTCTGTTGCCCCTGGATTTGGACTGAAGGTCTGGGATGGAATGGAAAGGACCAGTTTTTAGAAGGTCAATGCCTACTGAATCTAGGAGGCTGCACCTGTAAGAAATCTTTAACAGTTTGCAAAGATTTAGCTTTTTCCTCCATCTGTTTAACTACTGCTTTTGTGCCAAACATGCTTGGTTTAATGGAGCATCTAGTAATTTTGCTTTGACATGATTTGGCAAGATTTGTTCCTTCAGCCAAGCATGCCTTCTGAGTACAGAGCCAGTGACAGCAACCCTGCAAGATGCTTCCAAGGCATCAAAACCACACTGCAAGGTATGTTTACTAACATGGTTTGCAGAATGCACTAACCTCTTGTAAATCTATTTTCTGCACAATTTGGAATAAACATTTTTTTTTTGTTTAATTAGTTCCACAATATGCTGCTGGTACTTCAACATGTGAAACTGGCAATTTAAATCTCTAATGGCAAGAGTTGCAGAGGTATATACCTTCTTACCTCATCTGTCTAAAGCCCTAGAATCCCTGTCCGAAGGGGTAGGGTTTTTGGCTGTAGTAACCTTAATACCTTTAAGTCCCTGGGAAATGGTCTCTGTATCCGCAGTGGAATTTTTAGAGAGAAATTTGTTAGAGTCAGGTACTCTGTAGTACTGGTCAGGCATTCTAAGAGCTGGTGGTAAAGTATCAGGGGTAAGACTGGATTCCTTGAAGACCTCTACAATATCCAGGACAGGGAGTATAGCTGAAGACCTGTGCTGAGGCAAGTCTAAAAAATTCGAGTCTTTTTGGACTGTGGGTAGTCCTGGCATTCCCAGCAGAATTGCTCTCTTAGTATGCAAGATTTCACCAAACGAAAAGTCCTCTGGAGGAGAGGCAGAGGGAATGCATCTGAATCCTCATAAGTAGATAAGAGTATGTCCTGGTAATATCAGAGGGATCAGAGTCATCGGACTCATGGTCTGTAGAATCAGAAGGAAAATCAATTCTTTGTCTTTTAGAGGGGGAGGCTGGCTTCCCCTAATTAAAGTAATACGGTCTTCAGCCATTCTAAGCATTTGTTTCTGTGGCATGGGAGCTTGAGAATGCGCTTTGGTCGTCTGTTTCCTAGGCATAGTGTGAACTCTGAGCCTGAGAAACTCGGTAGTTTGTCAGAAATGAAGTAGTCGGTTTAATACGAACACCACAAAAGTAAAAAAACGTCTCTGGAAGAGTGCTGTTGCGTATCCAAAAGATTTATTAAAATGAAGTAAAATCACACAAAATTTCAGAGAGATTAGCGCTTTCGGGTGTTAACCCTTCATCAGATAGAGAACAAATGTTACAAAGCAATATTTAAAACAATGAACAGCCAATCAAAGACTAGTAAATAACCCGCCTATTTTTTAAGGTGGGTTTTATGGGGACAACATCATTTAGCCCTGGATTCCTATGTGCCATGAATTCTATAATCTTTCTAGACTCAATTAACTCTGTATATTGTTTGATGTCTCCTCTCTTATTTAGCCTCACATTGACTATAGCCCTAAAACCAAAACAATGAGTGGGGTTACCTTTTATATGTCTGAAAAGGGCATTATGTATATCATTGTTCCTAATACTGGATAGATATTGTAAGATCCTTACTTTAAACATATTGTTAGTCTTGCAGTTCGCTAGGTATACAATGTCTTTGGTTCTACAAGTAGCCCTAGCTTTTAATATAAATGTTTTGTTGGTGGTGGGATGTACAAAGGTAGTGTCCTGAAGGATATACGGGCAGGCCTTGCATATACCACATGGCTTACTGCCCATAGATGAAATAGGGGTAGCACAATCATTAGTGTGTTCCCCACATAGAATATCTTTTAAACTCTTGTTTCTCCTATATCCAAACATTGGAGACGGACCAACAATTGTACCAATCCTATCACTAGTAAGAATGTTCCAATTTTTCTTAATCCCACTAATTTCTTTAATGTTGCTACTATATGTGAACATAACCTTAGGTCTGGAGTCACGTGTTTTTCCATTTGGGGATACATTCAATTCTCTAGCAGGCCGATGTAGCCAGGGTTTGTATTTGTGCCCCCTTTTTTCTTTATTTTTCTCTAAAACGTCTTTAACCATTGCCTCTTTATATCCCCTTTCAACAAATAATCCTTTTAAGTTATCTAGTTCCCCATTGAAACAAGTATCATCCATACAAATCCTAGATATCCTGGCTAATTGTCCTTGCACTATGTTGGAAAAAGTATATCGTGGGTGCATGCTGTCAAATGTCAAAAATGTATTTTTCCAACATTCCTTCTTATGCAGGCTTGTGGAAAAACCTAGAATAGTTTGTTCTATAGAAATATCTAAAATGTCTATTTTAGTGTATGATGTTTCCTTCGTAAACCTGAAGAAATCCGTGGTGGAATGTAGGAAAGTGATAAAAAGTTCTAATGAAGTGATGTCCCCCTTCCACAAAATAAAAACATCATCCACGAAACGCTTATAAAGTGCAATATACGGTTTCCATTCATTGTTAAGAATATATACATTTTCCCAAAAGGAAAGCACTAAATTTGCATAAGTGTTTGCACAGGGTGTGCCCATGGCTACACCCTGTGCCTGCCTATACACTTGCTTCAAGCCCAGGAATACATTGTTCTCCAAAACCAACTTTTACATGGTTGTAATCTGAATGATGCTGTGGTCTGTAGCTCCACTGTCCTTCAAGAGTGTACTAATGGCCAAAATGCCATAGTCATCATTAGACAGTGAAAAGGCTCTGCACATCGAGGGTAACCATAAGGTAACATGACTTGGGAATGGCCCTCTTTCCCCAAGTGCCTTCAAGAATCCCCCCGTGTCAGTCAGTATATTCTCCATTTGTTCAACATATGGTCCAAGTGCAATCTCCAACCTGTCAGGCATTCTAAGAGCTGGTGGTAAAGTATCAGGGGTAAGACTGGATTCCATGAAGACCTCTACAATATCCAGGACAGGGAGTATAGCTGAAGACCTGTGCTGAGGCAAGTCTAAAAATTAGAGTCTTTTTGGACTGTGGGTAGTCCTGGCATTCCCAGCAGAATTGCTCTCAAAGTATGCAAGATTTCACCAAACGAAAAGTCCTCTGGAGGAGAGGCAGAGGGAATGCATCTGAATCCTCATAAGTAGATAAGAGTATGTCCTGGTAATATCAGAGGGATCAGAGTCATCGGACTCATGGTCTGTAGAATCAGAAGGAAAATCAATTCTTTGTCTTTTAGAGGGGGAGGCTGGCTTCCCCTAATTAAAGTGATACGGTCTTCAGCCATTCTAAGCATTTGTTTCTGTGGCATGGGAGCTTGAGAATGCGCTTTGGTCATCTGTTTCCTAGGCATAGTGTGAACTCTGAGCCTGAGAAACTCGGTAGTTTTTGTCAGAAATGAAGTAGTCTGTTTAATATGAACACCGGAAGGTCAGAATACACCCTCAGAACACTGCCTGCACAGCGGCTCCAGACCCATCCAAGTTAGACATCCACACGTTTCATAGTCTAAGAAGCATATTTCGGCATACCGGACTCTGAATGGGTCTCAGTAGACGCCTGTGAATCTGTAGAAGCAGGTATCAGGGGCTGCGAAGGCACCTCACGGAGTACCGGCAGACTGGTGACTAGCTTAATGGAAGCATCGTTGGCAGTTTTGGACCTATGCGGTCCCTGTCTTTATCCTTACGTTTTTTCAGAAGATCGGTAGTAGGATGGTTTATCAAAGCCATTTCGTAATATGGATAATGAGAGCAAAAGAATTTTGCAACAAAGATAGCTCAATGACAAATAGTTTGGGCATTAAGGCACAAAAAGTACAGTTTTGTACCTACCATAAATGTAGATGTTCGAGGATCCCCATTGCTGCAGTCCTTACTATTGGGTATAGTCCGCTGTCCAGTCGGCCCGAATACCAGAGTATAAGGCTGACGTCGGTCAGGGCGCATTAGACTGACGTCAGTACGTCAGGGTACTAATGCGCATGACCGACGTCATATCCTCAGTCTTTTCTTGCCCCAGATGTCAGAAGACCCTAAAAAGACAAGGCCCAAAATACCTGCACCAAAAAATATATACAATATATACAAGAATATATACAAAAATATCAGCATGTAATCTCACCTACACAACCACCCCTAAACACAGAGGGGAAGGAGGGAGGGTAAATTGGACTGCAGCAATGGGGATCCTCGAACATCTACATTTATGGTAGGTACAAAACTGTACTATGTTCTTCGTTCCCCATTGCTGCAGTCCTTACTATTGGGTAGAATCCCAAAGCAGAGGTAAGGGAGGCTGGCAAATCATAAAGAAGTAGGAGCTGACAACATGCCTTGCAAAACAGCTGTGGCAAAACCAGCCCTAGACTTAGAGTAGATAGGAAGGTGATAATGCTTAGAGAAAGTATGCACTGAACTCCAAGTAGCTGCTTCCAAAATATCCTTAGTTGCCACCCCTTAGAAATGCTGTTGAAGTGGCAGTAGCCCTAGTGGAATGAGGCCTAATCCCAGCTGGAATCTCCTTGCCATGATGGGAATAACAAAATGCAATGCAAAAGCCAATCCACCTAGAAATAGTTTGTTTTGACACAGGCTTGCCCTGAACTCAAAGCAAAAGAAACAAACAACTGCTGAGACTGCCTAAAATCCTTAGTCCTGCTTAAATAATAACGCAATTGCCTGTGTACATCTAAAGTGTGCAAAATCTTTTCCCCTTTATTTTGGGGTCTGCATAAAAAGTAGGCAAATGAATAGTTTGGTTTAAAGCCACACTAGAGACCACCTTAGGCATAAAGGAAGGATTAGTACGTAATGATACCCTATCCTTATGGAAAATCAAAAGGGCTCTACTGCCATAAGGGCCTGCAACTCAGACACCCTTCTTGCAGAAGTAATAGCCAACAGAAAAGCAGTCTTCCATGACAAGTATTTCAATTCAGCAGTAGCCGCAGGCTCAAAAGGTTGTAGAGTAAGTTTTTCCAACACAAAATTGAGATCCCAAGCAGGAGTAGGAGCTCTACGTGGGGTCTTATATTCTTTGCCCCTCTAAGAAACTGCTTGAACAAAGGATGCGAAAACAATGGTGGGTCACAATCATAGTGAGCTGAAATTGCTGCAGCATGAATCTTAATGGAAGAGAAGGACAAACCTTTGTCCAATAACTCAGTAAGATATTGAAGAGCCACACTCAAATTAGGCTCAGAAATCTCCAAATTCTTTGCTGTACTCCAAAATAAAAATCTCTTCCATTTTTCTGCGTACACTTTCCTTGTACTAGGTCTTCTAGCTTCCATAATCACATTTAAAACTTGTTGAGGAAGTTGAGACCTGCTGTGTTTCAAGAGAGAATATGCCAGGCTGTTAGATGAAGAGAGTGAAGCTTGACATTGAGCAGATGACCGTCCTTCTGAGATAACAGATGAGGAATCAGAGGTAAAGGCCATGGAGGCTTCTTTACCAGACTCCGTAGTAGTGGGTACCAGTGTTGCCGAGGCCAATCTGGAGCTATCAAAATCATCCTTGGCCTGTCTTGTCTGACCTTTAATAGTACCTTTGGAAGAAGAGGCAGAGGTGGAAAGGCATACACATGAAGGTTTTTCCAACTGAAAGACAGAGCATCCACTTTCCAAGCTGTGTGATGAAACCCCTTTGTGCAATACTTTGGCAGCTGGTGGTTTAGTGGAGAAGCGAACAGATCTATGTCTGGAGTTCCCCATGACACTGTCAATTTCTGAAATACATGAAGATCCAGTTTCCACTCGTGGGGATCCATGATTTGTCTGCTTAACACATCTGCTAAGGAGTTCTGTGCTCCTGGCAGAAACCTTGCCTGAAGAGTTAGTTGCAAGCTTAGCCGTCTCCCATAAAATCATTGCTTGCCTGCATAGAGGATAAGAATGTGTTCCCCCTTGCTTGTTGATGTACCACATGACAGTTGTGTTGTTTGTTAGAATCAACACCTGCCCTGGAAGAAGTAACTCCTTGAAAGCCATTAATGCAAACTGGACTGCTAACATCTCCTTCATGTTGATATGTAGATGCTGTAGTCTGGCAGGCCACTTGTCTTGTATCCACTTTCCATTTAGATGAGCTCCCCAAGCAATGTCCGAGGCATCTGTCGTTAAAATCTGACTCGCCTCTGGCCGGGTCACAGAGAGTCCCTTGTTTAGGTGACATTCCTGAGCCCACCACAAAAATTCTTTTTGAAGGCAAGGTATTATTTGAATGACAGTGTCCAAATCCTGGCAGTGCTGTGTCCATACATTTTTGAGATACCATTGTAGCTTCCTCATATGCAGTTTGGCATTGGGAAGCACCAGAATACAAGATGCCATGAACCCTAATGCTTGAAGGACTGTCCTTGCAGTCAGCACGGACTGATGAGATAGTTGATGGAAGTAAAGTGATAGACTCTTGTTTGTCCGGGGTTAAAAAGGCCATCTGGGCTGCTGTATTCAGTCTCACACCCAGAAAGTACATGTCTTGAGAGGGTACTAGACTGGACTTTATTTCGTTCACAGAATACCCTAGGCATCTTAGCACTGCTATAACATATTCCAGATGCTGTAGAAGGTCTTCCTTTTCTTGAGCCAAAATCAGGCAGTCGTCCAAGTAAGGATAGATTTGAATTCCTTGTAGCCTGAAGTAAGCTATCACTGGAGCCAGAACCTTTGTGAATACTCTGGGCGCAGTAGATAAGCCAAAGGGCAATGCAGAGAACTGATAATGAGAATTTCCAGCTCGAAACCGCAGATACTTCCTGCAACTTAGCCTTATAGGCACATGAAGGTAAGCTTCCTTGAGATCTAAAGTTACCATCCAGTGATCTTTGCCCAGCAGAAGTAAAAGCTGTTGTAACGTCAACATCTTGAACTTGGGAATGTCCAGATAAGTGTTGAGGAGGGATAAATCCAAAATTGGTCTCCACGTGTTCCCCTTCTTTGGTACTAGGAACAGGCGAGAATAAAATCCTAGGCCCCTCTCTGATACAGGGACTGGCTGAATGGCCCCCATCTGGAGTAACTGAGAAACTTGCTTGTGAGCCTCTTTTCTTTGTGGAGGAGGAACGTCTGGCATGCCTTTGAAAAGGGGCATGGTATGGAAATAAAATCTGTAACCGTGGTGAATGATATCCAACACCCATCTGTCTTGAGTAATTAAATCCCAATTTTCTTTGAAGAGAGACAATCTTCCTCCCAAAGGAGCTGCCAGACGAGAATCTACTGGCAGCTGAAAAAGCAGGTCATTGGGTCTGTTTACGAAAGGACTGACCCCTGCCCTCACCAGAAGTCTGAGCAGGTGAACTCCCTGTTCTAGGCCTAAAAGAACCTTGAGCCCTGCCCCTACCACGTCTAGACGTACCCCTAGACTGGGAATCATAAGCAGGATATGTCCACCCCTTAGCAGGCCAATTTCTACTAAACTTCGGTGGCTGCACCTGCAAAAAATCTTTAACAGTTTGCATAGACTTAGCTTTGTCCTCCATTTTCTTTAAAACTGCTTCCACAGGCGAACCAAACAACACATCAGACTGTAAAGGAGCATCCAAAATCCTTGTCTTAACATGCTCAGCTAAATTCTGATCCCTCAACCAGGCATGCCTGCGAAGAACAGAACTAGTGGCAGCCACCCTCGAGGAGGCCTGTACAGCATCAAAACCACATTGCAAAGAGTGCTTACCCACTTGTTCAGACACATGAACCAAATCCAGCAACTCTTTACACTCAATACCTTCCGCCAAAGCATCCACCTTAGATTTCAATTGTGAAAGGAGATAATTTTGATATTTTAGCATGTGAAACTGACAATTCAACGCTCTCATGGCTAGAGTGGAAGTATACACTTTCTTTCCCCACCTATCCAAAGCCCTAGCCTCTTTATCAGTGGGAACAGGATTTTTAACCACAGAGGCCTTAACACCTTTAGGCCCCTGAGAAACAGTTTCTGGGTCCGCCCTAGGACTCTTAAACAAATACTTATGAGCTTCGGGCACCCTATAATACCTATCAGGTTTAACAGGAGCAGGAGGCAAAGAATCAGGGTTCAGGGAAGCCTCTGCAAAAACATCTTCCACCACATTCAACACAGGAGGTATAGCTAAGGGCCTATGCTGGGGTAAAAACAAGAATTCCCTAAGCCTTTTCCTGAATCAGAGTAATCCTGGCCTTCCCATTTAAAGTGCTCCCTCATGGAATGCAGAGTCTCTGAAAATGAGAAATCCTCAGGAGGAGAAGCTGTAGGAGTGGAATCATCCACATCTGAATCAGAATAAGTAGGATACTCCTGCAAATCTTCCGCAGAAGACTCAGAAGCCTCTGAACACTGTTCAAAACTATCAAACTCCGGTTCCACCCTAGGCCTCTTATCAGGAGGGGGCATAGAACCTCTAATCATAGTAATCAAATCTTCTGCCATTTTAAGCATATGTTTCTTAGGTACAGAACCCGAAATGCTAGGAGAAGCCCCCACTGAAGCTGAACTTGGCCTACCTCTCAAAGAAGTTTTAGCAACAGAAGGAGAGGCTCTAACTACCTTGGGAAGAGAGGGAAGAACAGTTACCTGAGAAGCCCCCTCAGCCTGGCCTACCTCCTGAGAAGGCACATCCTGTAACAGTAAAGTTTCTGCCTGAGACTCCATGGAAACTCCTGGCAAAACCTCTGGCTCCACTGAGCCTTCTAAAGAACCAACGTCCGGGACTCCCGGTTCATCAACCCTAGGCTTCGCTGTTTTGTCCTTGCGCTTCTTGGACGAAGCGGGCGTCGGAACATCCGACGGCATTTTATAATTGCAACGCTTCCCAAACACTAACCTGGCACAGTCTAACCTCCTCTTAATAGTGCGTTTGTTAAACCTAGCACAAGAGCGGCAACCAACAACGTCGTGCTCAGGCCCTAAACAAGGTATACACAAGGTATGGTAATCCCTATGAGGTATCTGTTTCCCACAAGAAATACAGTTATTCACTTTTTCTGACATCCGGTTACATACTGAGGCAAGAAAAAACCAAAATGTTCCCCAACGGGGTACTTAGCCAACTCTGCTTCGGTCTGAAACTCCGGTTTCGGAAATATTTCAGAACGCCAACCTGCACTCGCAAAACTGCTTCTGCATCGGACCATGCGGCAAAAAAGACTGAGGATATGACGTCGGTCATGCGCATTAGTACCCTGACGTACTGACGTCAGTCTAATGCGCCCTGACCGACGTCAGCCTTATACTCTGGTATTCGGGCCGACTGGACAGCGGACTATACCCAATAGTAAGGACTGCAGCAATGGGGAACGAAGAACATCAGACAGAGAGGAACTTTGTGGTCTGGGCCTAAACAAGTGACGCAGTAAGAATGAAAATCTCAGAGGTATTTGGCTTTCTATAGGCAAGACAACTTAACTTTTTCTGACAATGGTTAGAGCAAGAAAAAAGGATCCCCAATATGGTATTTAGCTTTAGAAGACTTCAGGTTTGAAACTCTAAAAACGAAAATTTCAGGTAGCGGGCCAACCGGCATTTGCGAACTGCTTCTGCTTCGGGCTCCCGCATAGCAAGAAAAGTTGATGTAATGGTGTCGGCTGCATGTTTTATACCCCTGACATCATGGAAGAGGCAACAGCATCCGACGCAGAAATCCCAAGACTCTGGTATTCGAGCCGACTGAGGGCTACCTGCAGGCAGATAACCCAAGTGTGATGACTGCAACAGTGAAACACGAAAAACATCTATTATGTATACAATGGCTCCTAAATGCATTCCTTAAAGGTCTAAACAGTGTCTGGGATAAGGTCATGATCTGAAGGACATCATAAACCATACCCTGCTAATAATACATCAGATGTACATCAGCATCACCCATGCATTCCCCAAACATCCATGACTTATTGCTTACTTCCTTTAGATCACGAAGCACAATCACCTCACATATAATCACTCTCCAGACTGTTGGCACTTCTAAATCCTTCCTCTCCAAAAAAAGAAATTAGCACTTTAAAATCAGATAGGTAAAATTCATATCCATGACTTGAAAGAAAGCCCCTCCTTGGGCTTAAAATCCTAGCCAAGATTGTAACTTTCCACTTTTTCCCTAGGTATTAATCATTCTACATACAACAGCACCTGCAAGGAAGTAAAACTGCCAAGCCACTGACGTGTTTGATAACAGGAAAAGTCAACACGCTCTCTCCAATTTATTCCTATTTCCACTCATTTAACAAGAAACTGTTGGCATTTGCTTCAGTCAGAGATGGGGAAAGAAACAGAGAAGTGACAGTGCAGTGAACTGCAGGAACAAGTACAAGTTTCTATGGTTTCAGGTGTAAGAATATTGCATCTAATGATTAACCTTTTACATCACAGACTAAACTCATACTTTAATGGCATTAGAAATGCCCATCATTCTCTTTAAAATAACCCAAAATAAAGTACACTCTATGCACTTTAAAGTACAGAAATACCAACAACATGAAAGCAAATGATTCACTCCTGCCACATTTTGCAAATTGTTCCTTGCAAAATATTCCCATCTTTTAAAGTGTGCACTTTTACCTTGCCTAATAACAGGTCTCTCAGATGGCTTGGCTGACAGAATACTGAGCAGCTGCTCCAACAGATCAGACAGGTAGCAGTCATCAGCCTCCCGTGCTTCCTTTAATGCTGCGTCATCCTCTTGTTTCCCAAATACCTTATCACCTGATGATGGGCTTCCAGGTGCTGTATTGGAGAGAAAAATCCAGTTAGATGGCGGAATGTACAGAAGTTTAGCACTGTCAAAACTTATTTTTTTTTTTACTACAGAATGACTAAGCAAATCCAAATCTGTCACAGTATTTACAGAATACAACTGAATGCAACACACTGGAGGTATCAGACAGACTTGGATTTTTACATGCATTACAATCAGACATCTTCAAATGACATGAATCGACATAAGCAATTAGGGCAACTGGCACAGCATCTTCACAAAATGCCAGATCAAAAAAGTTGGTTCAGAACTTGTACAATAGAGAAATTAATGAAAATGTACAAGCTTACTTGGGTTTAATTCCCTATTTCCCTTTCAGTCTTTATGCCAGATTCTCAGCTTGCCAGTAACCATCTTGCACTTGTGCTTTCTAGTCATAAATTTTCAATGATTACTGACGGAAAAATCACAACCTAAAGCCTTCTGAGAAACACTGACGAAAGCAATGTCAGAGCAGTACTTGGTTGTTAGATCAGGTGCCCAGAAAGCCTTGGCTGCAATGTTAAGCTACCAAAAGATGTCATTTTGCAGTTTACAAATTTTCGAAAGATGTCAACACCAGATTTTATTTGGGGGGGGGGGGGGCAGATTTGGCACAACCTACATAAAAATCGCCAGACATTTAAATATTTTGACCAGATTAAAGAACAGGAGCCACTGCATGATGCCATCCAAACAGGTGGAGAGGGGAAAATTGCAAGTCTCAGAGAAGGGATTTTTCACAGATCAATTGGAATGGCAAGAATAATCTGTCATCAGTAACACTTCTTGGAGAGTCTACAACTGAAAAAAGCAAAACAAAAAAGAAAACTGTTAAAGGCTCAAAATGACTAACACTTGGGGGTGAGAAAAAAATGACCAAGCTACTCCTGGACAATGTTCATGAAGACATTTCTGAAGCAAGCACAGAAACATGCCACTCTACTGGTGTGGCCTTTTGCAACATAACAGATGGTTCCATTACCTGATGACAAAAATAATGCAGCTGACAACCTATGCAAGAGTTTACTTCATAACAGATACTTCTGTTCCTCTAGAAGGGGAGATGCATTAAAAGCCATTTTGTTATGAATTCATGCAGATTTCAGGTAGAAAGTGAAATGGTAGAGCATGCCCAGGGTGTGTAGGGCCAGATCCTTCCCAAGATTCTGCCACAGTGAATACAGGAAACTTGACAGTATTATGGACAATTTTAACATCACTGAAAGAAAATGAGAGACTGTTCTATGGGACACACAAACCTTGTAGAAGACTGGGTATGTTTCCATACAAATAAGGTTCCAGTCCCCCCCCCCCCAAGATTCTGTTAAAAGAGATGACCACCAGAAAAAGTTTACCATGGCATTAACTTTGAAGCTATCCAATCAACCTCTCAATGTCTTGCAGCAAGAAATCTGGTCAAAGCCATCAATCATGAGGGGGACAAAGGACCAAAAATAGGAACAATTTTTAAATATTGCTCTTATAAACTTGGAAAATTTATTAGTATTATAGGTTTTGCATCAACAAGAATTTTCTGCAGGGTATGAAATCAAATTCAAATGTCTGTTATTTTCTGACTTTAACCCTCAATATTTGCCAGTGATTTACCAGAAAAGGGTTTTCATCGGGGGGGGGGGGGGGGGGGGTAAAAAAAAGAAAAATAAAAGGTCACTGTTCCCCTCTACTCATCACTCAGACCCATTATAGAGTACAACGTCCCTTTTGGTATGTACCTCACAAGATATCTACAACTGGAAAGGCCGCAGAAACATCTCACAAACAGGATTACCGGCCTCAGATGCCCTACTCAGACAGTCAAAAAACTCCAGCTTTACTCAGTCACATATCGCCTACTCCGAGGCGATCACTGCTTAACATACAAAGCTATATGAAACCCAGAGCTGTTGGACATGCTCCACTTAAAGAAATCCCAAACCTTCCGAGCTACACGCTCTAGGGACCTGCACCCAACAAAACATGCTGGAGGGATAGCTGTCCCAGAGACTTCCCATACTCGAACAAACTACCTATCGATATCAAACAAAGCTCCTCAATAGCACTCCAAAAAAAAATCTTCATTGGATGGGAAATAGAAAATTCACCCCAGGGATCACCTCTGGGGCTCTGCTGGACAGGGGCACAGGAAAATAATTTTCTTGGGTGGCGAAAGCCAGAGTACCTTTTTGGCTTGGCTTATATAGGCCCTAGGTCCAGTAGCCTACTACCTACCTATGAACCACAACAGACCAAAAATATAAGAAACAAAAATCTGGACAGTTGAGAGGTATGTCAAGGACCCTTTTCTAAGCTGTCTAACCAAAGGATATGGAGCAACCTTACACTCAACATGAGATGAAACAGCTGCGACAAATTTAACATGTAATAACAGAAACAGACTCAGATAATTGTCTTGAGAAAGGTCAGGATAATGTGCTAACTTGCGTACTGGGGAAACGGGGGATTATGCACTGCCCAAATGGACATCTTCCACTTGGTATAGTGTATCTGGAGGTAATGGAAGTAGTCTTCCCGGCAAACTTGGATCTGCTGTAGTACTCCTGCAAGAGATTCAGTGGGATTACAGTCTGTAGCAAAAGCCAAGCCAGAGAAGGCGTCAGCTGTTAAACCACAAAAGACTTCTGTGGCTTCTGTTAAGACTGCTCTCACACCATGGACCTGTGAACTAAAACAGGTCTTCCAGCCAAAATATTTATATATAGGAAACTCTCCCAGTTAGATTCTCAGCTGGAGTGTGGGGAGTGCCTTTTGTGTGGAGTCTGCATGTCTTCCCCGCGGTTGGGTGGGCGTTCGAAAGACATGCGTAAATAGACGTGCCTTCGTTGAAGGTTGAACATTGAGCTGGCACTTCAGCATCCATGAAAATCTACTGCCAATCATTAGTGGACCAGAGTTCCACTGCGGCAACCCCCAACCGGGAAAAAGCCAAAAGACAACTGTGGGTTAGAGAAAATGTTCACCACCGACAGATCCTTGTCCTAAGGCAGAAGCTTGCTACAATATAATTGCAAATTTTTCCACTGATGCAAAATATTCCAGACATTACTGTATACCCCACAAACACTAACCTGACCCCCTCCCCAATACCTTACCTCAACTTAAAATGGCACACAAGATCATTCATAGACCCATGGCCTGCCCAGCTCCTAATACAATATTCCAAAGCTACATATCGAAGATCTCGGTTCAGAAAATAAAAACTTCACACACTGCATCGTCCTAGCGGACTAGCTGGCCTATAGTCTCTCTCCATAGCCAAACCTCTGGAATACCACCCTCCCTTAACTATCAGATCAAACTAACACACTCTCTTCTCTAAAACACCTAAACTGGCTCAAAACTACCTCACCTGCTTCTCCTCTCTTTAGCTCCAGATCATCCAGACTCTTATTCCAGCCTTCCTACTGTCAGACTCTATCCTCCCTCATCTCCCACTATTCTCCTACTAGACCCTCTCCAGAGCTCTACACAAGACCTTCTACATATCTATAAACCCAAGACCAAATCTGGGTGCTCCCACTAAAAATCAGGAACCTCACACATCCTAAACAATTTAAGGCAGCCACCAAACAGTATTTCAAATGTCACGAATTGCCACTGTACTCGCTCTCCCCCAACATTCCTCCCATCCAAATGACAAATCTGCTGCCCTCTACTTTTCCTCTCAAGTTCAGTCTAACCTTTCCTTAACTAGTTCAACTGCCTTTTATAACCTAATCTAGCATCTTTGAGCAAATTTCAATAGTAGATGTCCTGCCTAACTGCAACTTTCAATATCATCGGGAATTAGTGTGGGAAGAAACAGCCAGGGAATTGTTATGGCTAGGCTTGTATAGTCCCCTAAGGCCGAAAGCCTAGTACCAACCTATGAATCTGTATTGCATTATGTAACCTCGTGTTAATATTTATTTTCATATATCTATTGTTTTTGTCTTGTAAGAATTAAGTATTTTCTGCAGTTTTAATTGCTTTTGTTATATCATAATTGTAAATTTGGAGCTTTTCTCCCCAGACCTCCGTTGAAAAAGGACTTCTCAGCTGTCTTGTCCCAGAAAGGGGAGTATAGACTGCAGTGTTACCATCCGGAACTTTGTTTTCTTTACAGATTTGTTCATTCTGCTGAGATCCAAAACTGGTCTCCAGTCCTTTGTCTTTTTTGGAATTAAAAAGAACCTAGAGTAAATTCCGGATCAGATTTGGTCTGCGGGGACTTCTTGGATGACTTTTCTAGTAACCTTTGAATTTCTAGGGTTGCTTGATTCCTTTTACTGGGTGGTATGTCTGGGATGATCTTTGACGGAAGGGGTGGAAGGCAGAAAGGAATGTGGTATTCCTTGGATATGATGGACTGTACCTACGTTTAGCCAGGATTTTGGCTACACTGATAATCTCCCCCCCCCCCCCAGCTGCCTCCACAGGTGGACAGGCAGGCCTTCTTTCAGGAGTGCTGGAAGGTTCTACCAGAGAATGTCTTGTCACACTGATTCTGCGGACCCCCTCTGCTGTGAGGGCGATGTCTTCCCTCATTTCCTCCTCTGGCTCTGGGGGAAAAATAACCTCGAGCATCTTGCAAGGCTCCTTTGGATTTTCAGAACCACATTTTTCTGCCCTTCTGACCTTTAGGATAAGGTCCAGTAGGTACAGAGAAATGTACTCCCATGGCAGCCAGAGTCTTGCCGTCTTGCTTGCTCTTGATGAGAGTCTCCTTTCACCTTTGGCCCGAACAAGGGCCAGCCAACAAACGGGGCATCAATAAAGGAAGACTTTAAGGGTTCAGCAAACTCAGCCACATCCAGGAATGTCTCTACAAAGCTATTCATGTGCCTGCTGTCCTGCTCGCTCTATCGGCCACATAAGAAATGAGGCCCATGGAGGAGTTGAGGTTAAGGTCACAAGCGGAGAGCTTATCTTGCCCGATACCCTCGCAGCTGTAGTACTTTGGAGGGCATCTCTCCTACCACTCTTGAGGAGATCCCTCTGAAGAGGGAAATGGGATAAATAATTCAGCAACCTAAGGGTAAACGCTGCTGAAGAGAACATTTGCTTCCTGTATCTGTCCATCATTCGGGACTCCTTATTCAGCAGACGGACAGATGCAGAAGTTTCAGCTAATTCCTTCCTGCCGGTCAGTCACCACCATAGCATCTACTGGGACACATTTGGTCAAACACTGTCTTCTGGAGCTGTAATGAATTTGTTGGGCCCCTCTGAACTGGCTCCATGCTTTTCGAATGACTACACCCAGGAGCTGGTCGAAAGGTGGAGACACCCACGAGGTAGAGGGCTGAGAAAGTACAGTTGTGTACACTTGCCATAAATGTAGATGTTATAGTGTATTCACTGCTGCAGTCATCACATTTGGGTAGATTCTCAAAGCTAAGGATGGGAGCAGAAATTTAGATAGCATTAGGGCCAGCTATAAGGCCCTGCAAGACTGCAGTGGCAAAGCCAGGTCTGGATTTAGAGAAAATTGGCAAAGGGTAATGCTTGGTGAAAGTATGTACAGAACTCCAGGTAGCAGCTTCTAGGATGTCTCTGGTAGGGACACCTCTGAGAAAGGCTGTAGAGGCAGAGGCAGATGCAGCCCTGGTTTAATGGGGTCTAATCCCCTGTGGGATAGGTTTTCCATGGTGCTTTTAGCAGAAATGAATGCAATGGCCTATCCATTTTGAAATGGTTTGCTTTGAAATAGCCTTCCCCTCTGCCCCTGCAGCAAATGCCACCAGCAGCTGTTCAGATTTCCTGAGAGGTTTAGTCCTGTCCAAGCAAAATCTAAGTTGTCTGTGCACATCTAAGGAGCGCAGTATCCGTTCCCCTTTGTTCTGTGGATTAGAAAAGAAGGTTGGCAAATGAATGGACTGATTAAGAGCCACACTGGATACCCACCTTGGGCATGAAGGAGGGATTGGTCCTGAGGGACACCCTGTCTGCATGAAAGATGATTAAAGGCTCCACTGCCATAAGGGCCTGTAATTCAGATACCCTTCATGCTGAAGTGATTGCTAAAAGGAAAGCTGTTTTCCAAGAAAGGAATTTTAACTCCACACTTGCAGCTGGCTCAAAAGGAGGCAGAGAGTTTTTCCAATACAAAGTTAAGGTCCCAGGCTGGAGTTGGGGCTCTTCTGGGTGGTCTTAAGTTTTTGGCCCCTCTGAGAGGCTGCTTGAGCAGTGGGTGAGAAAGAGGGGTGTGGTTCTGTGCTATAATGAGCTGAAACTGCTGAGGCGTGAATTTTGGAGGAGGAAAAGGAAAGGCCCTTGTGAAGCATCTCAGTTAAGCATTGAAGAATCTGAGGTAAATTGAGCGCTGCTATGGCCATCCCTGGAGTCTGGTTCCAGGCACAGAATCTTTTCCATTTATCAGCATAGGATTTTCTAGTACTATGCCTCCTTGCCTCCAAAATGACATCCAACACTTGTTTACTGAGGGATGGTAACAGAGACATGAGGTAATTAGCCAGGCTGCCAGGTTCAGGGTTTGAAACTGGGGGGTGCAGACTCTGACAGCGGCGTAGGGATCTGAGGCAGGTGCCATGGGACTAGCTGTGATACACTGCACAAGAGGGGGTACCACCAGTGTTTGCTTGGCCAGTCTGGTGCAATCAGTATCATCCTTGGTTTGTCCTGTTTGATCTTTAGTAGTACTTTGGCGAGGAGCGGCAAAGGAGGAAAGGCATAAATTGATAGATTTTTTTCAGCTGAAGGACAGAGCATCCACTTTCCAAACTTGTTTGTGGGGAGTTCTTGTGCAGAATTTGTCCAATTGGTAGTTCTGGGGGAGGCAAAAGTACAGTTTTGTACCTACCATAAATGTAGATGTTAGAGTGCTCATACAGGTGCAGTCATTACAGATGGGTTATCCTGCTGTCAGGCGGGTCCTCTGTCAGCCGAATTCCAAAGTCTGGGTCCGGCGTCGGTTGTCGTCGCTTCTTCCCTGACGTCAGTGCGGCAGGGGTATAAAGAGGCAGCAGACGCAATTTTCTTCAGTTTTTCTTGCCCCAGATGTCAGGTGCCCCCAGAAGGAAGGCAAAACATAATATTATGCAAACATGCAATGTAGATAAATCAAAAACAGTAGTTGCAAGCAAATACACCATAAAAGCATACCCCAAAATAGGTTGTATGATAAAGGTGTTTGTCATCAGGCCTGTCCTAAGAGGGGATGGAGGGAAGGTAACCTGGACTGCAGCTGTATGAGCACTCTAACATCTACATTTATGGTAGGTACAAAACTGTAATATCTTCATCGTGCATACAGCTGCAGTCATTACAGATGGGTAGAATCCCAAAGCTAAGTAAGGGTGGTAGGCACAAAGTGGAACTAGGAGGGGCTAGGATGCCCTGCAGTACTGCTGTGGCAAAGCCCGCTCTAGATTTTGAGAATAGTGGAAGGTGGTAGCGCTTGGAGAAAGTGTGAACTGAACTCCAAGTAGCTGCTTCCAGAATGTCCTTGGTATGGACCCCCCTGAGGAAAGCTGCAGAGGTAGCTGTAGCCCTGGTGGAGTGGGATCTGATGTATACAGGCACAGATTTCCCATGAAATGAATAACAAAAAAGTGTATGCAGGGGGCTATCCATTTTGAAATTGCCTGTTTGGAAATAGCCTTTCCTTGAACACCTGTAGCATAGGACACAAAGAGCTGCTCAGATTTCCTGAATGACTTTGTTCTGTCCAAGTAATAACGAAGTTGTCTGTGAATGTCCAAGGAATGTAGTAGTCTCTCCCCTTTGTTCTGTGGATTTGGATAAAAGGTAGGTAAATGAATAGTCTGATTCAAAGCTACACTGGATACTACCTTTGGCATGAAGGTAGGCTTGGTTCGTAAGGAAACTCTGTCTTGATGGAAAATGATGAATGGTTGCACAGCCACGAGGGCCTGTAGCTCTGAAACCCTGCGTGCTGAGGTAATAGCCAGAAGGAAGGCTGTTTTCCATGACAGGTATTGTAGCTCTGTTGAAGAAGCCGGCTCAAAGGGAGGCAGGGTCAGCTTTTCCAATACGAAGTTGAGGTCCCAAGCTGGGACTGGTGGTTTCCGTGGGGGTTTTATATTTTTTGCCCCTCTGAGGAACTGCCTTAATAGAGGATGTGAGAATAAAGGAGGATCTGTATTGTGCAGAAATGGCTGAAGTGTGGATCTTGATGGAGGAGAAGGAAAGGCCACTGTTTAACATCTCAGCTAGGTACTGTAAATTTTGAGGTATATTACCCAAGGATTCTGGCCCTTTTCTTGATTCCAGGAACAAAATTGTTTCCATTTGGCAGAGTAGGCTTTTCTAGTAGGAGGGTCTTCTGGCCTCCAAGATGACATGCTGTACCTCCTTGGAGAATAGAGTCTGTTGGGAAATTAAGGTATTCTCCATGCAGCTAGATTTAGGGTTTTGAGCTGGCTTTGAAGGGTTTTGTAGTTGTGCTGGGACAAAAGAGGAACTACAGGTAGGATCCATGGTGGTGAGTGTGTCAGGCTCTTTAGGAGAGGATACCAGTGCTGTCATGGCCAGTCTGGAGCAATGAGAATCATTTGTGGCCTCTCTGCTCTGGCTTTTAATAGAACTTTGGTCAGTAGAGGAAGAGGCGGGAAGGCATATACTGTCAATGTTGTCCAATTGAAAGAGAGTGCGTCCAATTTCCAGGCCTGTGGACGATAGGTCCTTGAACAGAATTTTTCCAACTGGTAATTTCTGTGGGTAGCAAATAGATCTATGTCTGGCAGTCCCCATGCCAGAGTTATCTTTGAGAAGACTTGAGGATGCAACTTCCATTCATGTGGGTCTGTCATATATCTGCTTAAGTTGTCTGCCAGTGTGTTTTCCTTCCCTGGCAGGAATTGTGCCTGTAGTTGAATTTGCAATTCCAGTGCTGTGTTCCACAGGGTCATGGCTTGCCTGCACAGGGGGTATGAATGAGTTCCCCCCTGTTTATGTACCACATGACTGTGGTGTTGTCTGTCCTTATTAATAGCTGGCCTGGATGCAGTAGGTCTTTGAAGGTCATAAGAGCATTTTGCATGGCTAGCATCTCCTTTTGGTTGATGTGTAGGTGCTTCTCTTTTTGGGACCATTTCCCCTGAATGCACTGATCTGCCATGTGTGCTCCCCAGGCGTATTCTGAGGGGTCCGTTGTGATGATTCGAGTTGCTTGAGGTAAACAGAAAGGGAGACCTGTGTTTCTTTGGCATGCTTGAGCCCACCACAAAAATTCCTTTTGAAGGCATGGAATGAGTGGTATAATTGGTTTCCAAGCTGTGGCTGTGTTGAGACCATAAGTTTTTTAGGTACCATTGTAGTTTCCTCATATGCAGCTTTGCACATGGTATTAGTAGGATGCAAGATGCCATGAATCCCAGAGCCTGCAGGACTTTCCTTGCAGTTAGTCTGGTGAAAGTTGCCATTTTGTTGAAGTATTGAGACAGTTGCCCTTGTCTGGCGTGAGGTAGGCCATCTGTTGAGAAGGTATTAGTTTTGATTTCTTTTTGTTCACTGTGTATCCCAGGTAGTTTAACAGTTTTATTACAAACGCCAGATGCTGCAATAGAATGTCCTTGCTGTCCACTTGGATCAGGCAGTCGTCCAGATATGGGTAGATTTGTATTCCTTGTTGTCTGCAGAAGGCAATTACTGATGCCAGGCATTTCATAAACACTCTGGGCGCAGTAGATAAGCCAAAGGGCAATGCAGAGAATTGGTAATGGGTTGAACCTGCAAGAAATCCGAGGTATCTTCTGCAATCTTGTCTGATAGGGACATGCACGTATGCCTCCTTGAGGTCCAACGTTACCAGGCAAGACTCCTTGCCTAGCATGGGAAGAAGCTGCTGTAATGTGAGCATCTTGAATTTTGGCACCTATAGATATGTGTTCAGGATGGATAGGTCTAAGATGGGTCTCCAATCTTTGTCCTTCCTTGGTACCAAAAATAGTCTGGAATAAAAACCTTGATAGTCTGGAATAAAAACCTTGACCTTGTTCTTTTGCAGGTACCTCTTGAATTGCTCTCATATCCATGGGAGCGGAAATTTGTCTTTGTGCCTCTGCCCATTGATTTTGTGGCAGATTTGGCAAGCCTCTCATTTTTGGAAGGGTGTGAAAGTGGAACTTGTAGCCTCTGTCTATAATGTCCAGAATCCATTTGTCTTTTGTAACAATGTGCCAGTTTTTTGAAAATAATGCCAGTTTTCCGCCCAAAGGTGCTGCCATTATAGCTTTGTTTGGCAGGCATAGGGGGAAGTCATTGTGTCAGTTTTCTAAATGACTGATCTATCTTCTCCACCTCTTGGGGTTGGTGCTTGCCACTGTCTAGCTCTGCAAGATCCTTGAGGTTGTCCTCTACCCCTTGGGTGTCCGTATCTGCCCCTTTGAGGTCTGTCCGTGGCTGGAAAGGACCAATTTTTTGAAGGCCAGTTTCTGCTGAAGTGTGGAGGTTGCACCTGCAAGAAATCTTTCACTGTTTGCATAGATTTCGCTTTTTCCTCCATTTTCTTTAGTACCTCCTCAGCTTTAACACCAAACAATACATCTTTTTGAAGTGGTGCATCTAATAACTTTGCTTTGACATGATCTGGTAAGGTTTGTTCTTTGAGCAAAGCATGTCTACGTATGACAGACCCCGGGACAGCAGCTCTACATGAGGCCTCTAAAGCAACAAAACCACACTGCAAGGTATGTTTGCCCACTTGCTCTGCTCCATGCAACAAATCCTGCAACTCTTTCAAATCTGGTTGTTCTGTTTGTGTCATTTTGCTTTTCAGCTGAGATAACAAAAACTGTTGGTATTTTAACATATGAAATTGACAGTTTAATGCCCTCATGGTTAAAGTGGCAGATGTATACACCTTTTTCCCCCACCTTTCTAATGGCTATGGAATCTCTCTGAAGGTAAAGCGTTTTTAGCAGTAGAGGCCTTTATTCCCTTGGGACCCTGTGAAATTGTTTCTGGGTCAGCAGTATGGCTTTTATAAAGGAACTGGTGAGAATCAGGAACCCGGTAATACCAGTCTGGTTTAACAGGGGCTGGAGGTAAACAATCTGGATTAAGACCGGCTTCTGCGTACACATCATCCAAAATGAACAGGAGGGATAGCCAGGGGCCTATGCTGGGGGAGCAGTAGAAATTCCCTGAGCCTTTTCTTGGAATCTGAGTAATCTTGGCCTTCCTAGTGGAAGTGCTCCCTCAATGTATGCAGGGTTTCCCCAAAAGAGTAGTCCTCAGTGGGGGAGACCGAGGGAATAGACTCCTCAGCATCAGTCTTCAAAAGGGGAATAGGCATAATCTTGGTCCTCAGAATGGTCTGAGGTAATAGAAGCCTAGTCTGAGGAAGGGTAGTCTTCCTCCAGTCTGGGTCTTTTGTCAGAGGGGGGTTGAGAACCCCTAATGAGAGTTATCAAATCCTCAGCCATTTTAAGCATCTGTTTTTTAGGCATGGGGCCTTGAGAGGAGGTCTAAGGACCCTGTTTTTTTAGTTTTCATGGCAGCTTAAGATTTAGTGAGGGATTTAATAGAGAAGGTGGTAGGCCTGAAGACGCCTTCAGAAATGGCAGGCCTCACTAGATTTTCGGTTTCCCCGCCAAAAATGGCGTCGGTATCTGCAGTGGCAATGGAGACCGAGGAGCCTGCGACCTCGGGTACTGAAGTCACCAGTAAAATAGTTTCATCGGTAGTCAGGGGCTGCATAGGCGCCTCGCTGAGAACCGGTAGTCTGCCTAAGCGTGGTCTCAGTACTCTGTGCAGACCTCTGATGTCAGTCCTTGTCTTTGCGTCTTTTGCTTAAAACTGGAGTCGGGTGTATCCGACAACATGATATAATTAAATTTTTTGCCAAAATAATGAAGGGTGAACTCCGCCTAGTGCACTTGTTGAACCTAGCACAAAAACAGCAGGCCGAGACGTCGTGGTCTGGCCCTAAGCAAGGTATACAGAAAGAGTGAAAATCCTTATGCGGTATTTGCTTCCCACAAGAAATGCAATTAACTTTGTCTGACATCGGTCTGAGGCAAGAAAAGTTTCCCCAACAGGGTACTTAGCTAAGACGACTTCGGCTGAAATACTTTCGTAAATCTCAGGAGCTGGCCGACCGGCACTTGCAAACTGCTTCTGCTTCGGGCACCGCGCGGCAAGAAAGACTGAAGAAAATGGCGTTGGCTGCCTCTTATACCCCTGCCGCACTGACGTCAGGGAAGAAGCGACTACAACCGACGCCGGACCTAGACTTTGGAATTCGGCCGACAGAGGACCCACCTGACGGCAAGATAACCCATCTGTAATGACTGCAGCTGTATGCACGATGAACATCAGGTCTATAGCTGGGCTCCCCCATTTGTTAAACACGTTGAAAGTCTTTGGTTCCAGTTTCCACTCATGTGGGTCCATGAGATTTCTGCTTAGTTCATCTGCCAGTGTATTTAGTTTTCCTGGCAGGAATGGAGCCTGTAGATGCACTTGGTAGCTCAAGTCTGTGGTCCACAGAGCCATGGCTAGTCTGCAGAGGGGGTAGGAATGGATACTACCCTACTTGTTTATGTACCACATAACAGTAGTGTTGTCCGTTTTTAGAATTAATTGTCCTGGAAGAATGTGGTCCTTGAAGGCTGTCAGAGCATTCTGCACAGCTAACATTTCTTTTTGATTGATATGCAGGTGCATTTGACTTTGGTTCCATTTGCCCTGAATGCACTTCCCTGCCAGGTGAGCCCCCCCCCCCCCATGCATAGTCTGATGCGTCTTAGGGTTTGGGTGGCAGGGGGTAGTGTGAATGTTAATCCCTTGTTTTGGTGGCAGGCCTCTGCCCACCAAAGGAATCCTAACCGTAGGAAAGGTATGATAGGAATCATTGCTTCTAGATCCTGAGAATGTTGACACCATAGGCTTTTTAGATACCATTGTAGTTTAGTCATATGCAGTCTTGCATATGGAATTAGTAGAATGCACGAGACCATGAAACCCAGGGCTTGCAGTATTTGCCTTGCAGATAAGCAGGGTTTTTGTGGCCACTAGTTTGAAGTTGTCAAATGAATTTGTTTCTCTGGTGTGAAGAAAGCCATCTGGGAAGTTGTGTACAAGCTTGCTCCCAGGAATATAATTTGACTGGGTACCAGCTGTGATTTATTTTCGTTTAAGGTGTACCCCAGACAAGTTAGCACCTTTTGTACAAATGCCAGATGATTCAAAAGTATGTCCTGGCTTTCTGCCTGAATTAGACAATCATCCCGGTAAGGGTATATTTCTTTGCCTGCAAAATGCAATGACTGGAGCTAGGCACTTTGCGAATACCCTGGGTGCAGTAGATAAGCCAAAGGGCAGTGCAGAGAACTGATAGTGCATGCAGCCTGCTTTGAAGCGTAGGTATCTTCTGCAAGATTCCCTGATTGGGATGTGTAGGTAAGGCTTCCGTTAAATCCAGTGTTGCCAATCAGTCATCTTTGCCCATCATGGGAAGCAACTGGTGAAGAGTTAGCATCGTGAATTTTGGAATCAAAAAGGTGTTTAGGATAGAAAGGTCCAGGATAGGATGCCATGAGTTGGCTTTTCTGGGAACCAGAAAAGTCTCTAGTAGAAACCTTGTACCTTTTCCTCTTCTGGTACAGTCTGAATAGCCTTTAATCTTAAGAGAGAGAGTACTTGCTTTTGAGCCTTTGCCCACTGATTTGGGGGTAGGTCTGGCCAACTGTTTGGGGTTGGTAATGTGTGGAAGTGAAATCTGTATCCTTGGGAAACTGTTTAAAACCCATTTGTCCTGGGTAATAAGTTCCCAGTTTTTGGCTTGCAGAGCAATCTTTCCCCCTAAAGGAGCAGTCAGTTGAGAAGTGCTTGGAAGTTTTAAAGTTAAATAATTGAAACCGCTTACCATTGGGGGGGGGGGGGGGATTTGGAAGTGGGAGCCCCACTGCTTAGTCCTGTGCGTACCCTGGGACTGAAGCCTGGGTGTTCTGCTGGTTCTGGGTTTGAATTGAGAAGGCCTGGAAGAGGCAGGAAAGGACCAATTTTTTGAGGGCCAATGCCTACAATCTTGGAGGCTGCACTTGTAAGAAATCTAACAGTTTGCATAGATTTAGCTTTTTCCTCCATCTTTTTAAGAACTTCTTCTGCTTTGTTGCCAAACAGGCAGTCCTGGTTTAAGGGAGCATCCAGCACAATTTGGTTTTAACATGATCTGGCAAAGATTGCTCCTTAAGCCAAGCATGCCTTCTAAGTACAGACCCGGTGACAGCAGCCCTGCAAGACGCCTCTAGTGAATTAAAACCACAAAACCACAATGCAAAGTATGTTTTCCAACTTGTTCAGCAGAATGCATTAAATCCTGTAAATACTTATTTTCAGCACAATCGGGAATCATCATTTTCTGTTTAAGCAATCCAATATGCTGCTGCTGATAATTTAACATATGAAATTGGCAATTTAAGGCCCTGATGGCCAAGTTGCAGAGGTGTATACCTTCTTACCCCATCTATCCTGGGCCCTGGAATCTCTATCAGACAGGGTAGGGTTTTTGGCAGTAGCAGCCTTAATGCCCTTGGGTCCCTGTGAAATGGTCTCAGGATCCGCAGTAGGATTTTTAAAAGGGAACTTGTGAGAATCAGGAACCCTGTAATATCTTATCAGATTTTCTGGGAGCAGGAGGTAGAGAATCAGGGGTCAAGCTAGATTCCAAAAAGGCATAGTCAACAATGTCCAGCACAGAAGGGACAGCTAAAGGCCTGTGCTGGGGCAGGAGTAAGAAATCTCACAGCCTTTTTTTAGAATCAGAGTAATCCTGGCTTTCCGAGTGAAAATGCTCCCCAAGAGTATGCAAGGTTTCACCAAAAGAAAAATCATCCGGGGGAGAAGCAGAGGGAATACAGTCCTCTGCATCAGAATCCTCATAGGTAGATAAGGGTAAATCCTGGTCATCAGATGACAAAATTTCAGAATCCTGGTCAGAAGCAACATAAGCAAATTCAGTCCTAGGTCTCAGAGGGGGAAGGTTGGCTTCCCCTGATTAAAGTAATAAGGTCTTCAGCCATTCTTATTTGTTTTTTAGTCAGAGGCCTGACCATGCTGTCTGGGCATCTGTTTTCTAGGCATGGTTTGAGTTTTAAGCCTTGAAGAAGATGGCGTCGGTTTAATATGCAAGTCAGTAGGCCTGAATACACCCTCAGAAGCCGGTGCCTGCGCAGTGGCTCCAGACTCATCCAAGGTAGAGACATCCGCAGGTTCCACAGTTGAAGCATCTCGTGGCATACCGGACTCCGAATGGGTCTTGGTAGAGGCCTGTGAATTTGAAGTAGCGGGTATCAGGGGCTGCGGAAGCGACTCCCTGAGTACTGGCGACCTGACGACTAGCTTAAGTGTCGTCGGCAGCTTTGGACCAAGGCTGCCTGTCTATCTTTGCATTTTTTTTTTTGGAATGTCGGTAGTTTGGTGGCTTACCGAAGATGTATCTGGATAACTGAACAGAGTACCAAAATATTTAGAAGCAAAAATATCCAGACGATGAATAGTTAGTGGTTTAAATAAGGCACAAAACCGACAGATACGTCGTAGTCAGGGCCTAGGCAAGGAATACAGTACGAATGAAAACCTTTGAGGTATTTTCGTTCCATAGACTTACTGACATGGGTTTAGAAGAAGAAAAAGTTTCCCCAATAGGGTACTTAGCTTTAGCTGAAGACTTCGGATCTGAAACTCTAAAATGAAAGTTTCAGGAGTCGGCCAACCGGCACTTGCGAACTGCTTCTGCTTTGGGCACCACACGGCAAGACTGATGTAATGGCGTCGGCTTCATACTTTATACCCCTGCACCTGACATCATGGAAGATGAGACAGCAACCGACGCAGTACCCAAGACTTTGATAATCAGGCAGCCTGAGGGCTACTGCAAGCAGATAACCCAAATGTGATTACTGCAACAATGAAACTTGAACATCCAAATGCCTCCAGGAACACAGACATCTTCAGAAGGGGAGAGGGGTTTCCACCTCCCTGTTTCAGGATCTCTAAGTCATCTGAAAAGGAGACATCCTCAGAGGGTGACCGTGGGGACCCTTCCGAATCCTCCAAGTCTATCAGATGCGAGACTCAGTCGGTTTCCTCATACATTCTCTTTAGAGGGACCCCCTTGAGGGATGTTCCAGGGAGATTTCGGAAGAGGGTTTCGCCCATTTGGGCATCCCGGGGTGTTGGTTCTCTATTCTGGGGTTGGAGGGATGGGGTAGAGCTGGACATTGGCCCTTTGAGGGGAAGAGTAACTGCAGCCAAGGGTGGAGCAGTCTGAGGAAATCACGCTCAACACCTCAAAGGCACCTTGATACTGGGCTGAGAAAGCCACTGGCTTGAGGAACCGGGAGATCTCCCCCATGCCAAGGAGGATGGCTCTGAGGCTGATGTGGGCGCAAAACTCGCCTGCTCTGAAGCCTTGACTGGGAGAGCAGGAACAGACAAAGGTCCGGTTCTACTCTCCCCCATGGAACTGAGGGAGTCTTGGTCCCCAGATCCCTCGATGGAAAACATCAAAGTTGTAGGAGTGAAGATCAGAACAGGAACTCCAGGAAGGGATTTCGGGTCCAACGGTTCCACCACTAGGACTTCCAGGTACTCTGACTCTGAACTCAACTGAGTTGGAGGAGGACCCGATGGTAAAGGAAGTACTGGAGTGGGCTCCAAGAACTTTTGGGCTGGGGAGAATTTTTGCCAGGGCCAGTGTACGAAGCTACCTTATAACCACCAACTCCACATCATCCAAAAGGCTCCTGGATGACCGAGAGGACTGGGAGAACATGTGGCTACCTGACACCGACTGCAACACAGATTGTGGCACTGAACGAATCGGATCCAAGGATGGTAACAGACTCCTCTTCCGACTACTAGACTGTTCCAAAACTGCAAGTGGAACCAAAGTAAACTTTTCCTTTTTGAAACCAACAGGTTTCGGATCCGAAGAACTGAATTTTTCAGGTCTCTTCAATGGCTCGGAAGCTGGAGCTGAAGCTTTAGGTGATTTGTCTCTTCGCAGGGCTGAGTCCCCTTCAACCACCGAATCAAAAGGCCCCTTTAACAAACCTCAAAGAAATAGCTTCTTTTTCTGTTGCTGCAGGACCCCTGAACTAAATGCATGGCAAAAACAGGAATCCTGCGGGTGGACGGCGCCTAAACAACACACACTACTGACCATTAGTGATTGACATTTTTTGTGTGCAAGAATCACACTTTTTAAAGCCAGACTGTTTGGTCCCTCTAGACATCCTATCACTACTGAGCAAGGTTTATAACCAGTAGTGAAAGACACCAAATTCTCACAAATGCAGACTATAAAAAAACTACTCTAAAGAAAAGCAACAAGTTTTTTTTGTTTTTTTTTTTTTTATATATAGAGTGATGAGAAGGAAGAAAAGGTTAGAGGAGAGGGTCTTTAACAAACGACGCACTCCTCTAACCTGAGGAGACTGCTCTAATTTAAACGGTGAAAGGAATAAAAATGGAGCCCTCTAACTAAAATGAGCAAAGGAGAGAAAAAGTACAGTTTTGTACCTACCATAAATGTAGATGTTAGAGTGCTAATACAGCTGCAGTAATCACAGATGGGTTCTCTGCCGTCAGGCGGGTCCTCGGTCAGCCGAATTCCAAAGTCTAGGTCCGGCGTCGGTTGTTGTCGCTTTCTTTCCTGACGTCAGTGAGGCAGGTGTATATAAGACACAGCCGACGCCATTTTCTTCAGTCTTTCTTGCCCCAGATGTCAGGTGCCCCCAGAAGGAAGGCAATACATAAATTATATTTATATACATGCAATGCAATATAATCAAAAATCAGTAGTTGCAAGCAAATATACCATAGAAGGATAACCCAATCAGGTTGTATGAAGAGGGGTTAGGCCCTAGGCCTTTACCAAGAGGGGAAGGAGGGAGGGAAAACTGTACTGCAGCTGTATTAGCACTCGAACATCTACATTTATGGTAGGTACAAAACTGTATTATGTTCATCGTGCAGTAATCACAGATGGGTAGAATCCCAAAGCTACACACAGGGTGGTAGGCACTAGGTGGAACTGGGATGAGCCAGAATGCCCTGCAACACAGCAGTGGCAAAGCCCGCTCTAGTTTTGGAATATAAAGGCAGGTGGTAGTGTGTTTTGTGAAGATATGCACAGAACTCCAAGTAGCTGCCTCCAAAATATCTTTGGTAGGAACTCCTCTGAGGAAGGCTGTAGAAGTAGCTGTGGCCCTGGGGGAGTGGGATCTGATGCCTGTAGGGACAGATTTTCCATGATAGGAGTAACAAAACCGTATGCAGTGGCCTATCCATTTTGAAATTGTCTGTTTGGTAACTGGCTTCCCTTGAGCTCCTACAGCATAGGACACAAAAAGCTGGTCTGATTTCCTGAAAGGCTTTGTTCTGTCCAAATAATAACAAAGCTGTCTATGGATGTCTAAGGAGTGCAGCAGCCTTTCCCCTTTGTTTTGAGGATTGGGGTAAAAGGTAGGCAAGTGTATGGCTTGATTTAAAGCTACCCTGGATACCACTTTAGGCATAAATGACGGGTTGGTTCAAAGGGAAACCCTGTCCTGATGGAAGATGAGAGAGGGCTGCACAGCCATGAGGGCTTGTAGTTCCGAAACCCTACGAGCTGAGGTAATGGCCAGAAGGAAGGCTTTTCCAGGACAAATATTGCAAATCTGTTGAGGCAGCTGGTTGAAAGGGAGGCAATGTTAATTTTTCTAGAATGTAATTAAGATCCCAGGCTGGTATTGGTTGTTTCCTTGGTGGTCTTATATTCTTAGCCCCTCTGAGGAACTGTCTTAAGAGTGGGTGAGAGAATAAGGGTGGATCAGTGTTGAATTCTGCAGAAATGGCTGAGGCATGGATTTTTATGTAGGAAAATGAAAGCCCAGTGTTCAGCAGCTCAGCTAGATACTGTAATACCCGAGGCAAATTCAGTTTTCTAGGGTCCTGGCCTTTTTTCTCATTCCAAGAGCAAAACCGTTTCCATTTTGCGGAGTAAGCCTTTCTAGTAGATGGCCTTCTGGCCTCCAAAATGACATCCTGCACCTCTTTGGGGAGTAGGGTCTGTTGTGGTGTTAAGGAATTTTCCATGCAGCGAGATTGAGTGTTTTCAGCTGACTGTGAAGAGTTTTGTAGCTGTGCTGAGTCAGCAGAAGAGGCATTAGAGGTAGGGACCAGGGAGGAGTATGTGTTAGGCTCCTCAGGAGTGAGTACCAGTGTTGTCTTGGCCAGTCTGGAGCAATCAGTATCATCTTCGGTCCGTCTGCTCTTGCTTCCAAGAGTACCTTGGGCAGAAGAGGCAGAGGTGGGAAAGCGTAAACTGTCCATGCTGTCCAACTGAATGAAAGGGCGTCCACTCTCCAGGCCTTTGGATGAAAGGTCCTTGAACAGAACTTTTCCAATTGAGGATTCCTGTGGGAGGCGAAGAGATCTATGTCTGGCCTCCCCCAAGCTTGGATTATCTTTGTAAACACTTGAGGATGCAACTTCCATTCGTGTGGCTCTGTCATATTTCTGCTTAGATTGTCTGCCAGCGTGTTTTCCAAACCTGGCAAGTACTGTGCCTGAAGTTTGATTTGCCATTCCAGAGCCAAGTTCCAAAGTATCATGGCTAGTCTGCACAGGGGGTATGAATGTGTTCCTCCTTGTTTATGTACCACATTACTGTGGTGTTCTGTTCTTATCAATAGTCCTGGATGCAGGAGGTCCTTGAAAGCTGTAATTGCATTTATCACTGCTAGCATTTCTTTCTGATTGATGTGAAGGTGCTTTTCCTTTTGGGACCATTTGCCCTGAATGCACCTGTCTCATGTGCGGCCCCCCAGGTGTAATCTGAGGTGTCTGTTATGATGAGTTGATTTGCTTGAGGCTTGCAGAATGGGAGACCTGTGTTTGTTTGACATGCTTGGGCCCACCATAGAAATTCCTTTTGCAAACATGGAATTATTGGTATTATTGTTTCCAAACTGTGGCTGTGTTGAGACCATAAGTTTTTTTTAGGTACCATTGAAGTTTCCTCATATGCAACTTTGCACATGGGATTAAAAGAATGCAAGATGCCATGAAGCCCAGAGCCTGCAGGATTTTCCTTGCAGTAAGCCTGGTACAATTTGCTAGTATTTTGAAGTACTGAGTTAGTTGCCCCTGTTTTTCTGGCGTAAGATAGGCCATCTGGGTGTTTGTGTCCAAGTTAGCACCCAGGAAAGTTATTGTCTGAGATGGTGTTAGCCTGGATTTCTCTTTGTTGACTGTGTATCCCAGGGAATTCAGTAACCGTGTTACATAAGCCAGATGTTCCAGAAGTATGTGCTTGCTGTCCGCTTGGATCAGGCAGTCGTCCAAATAAGGGTAAATTTGTATCCCTTGAAGTCTGCAGTAGGCAATTACTGATGCCAGGCATTTTGTGAATACTCTGGGCGCAGTAGATAAGCCGAAGGGCAATGCAGATAATTGACAGTGAATTGAACCTGCAAGAAATCTGATGTATCTTCTGCAGCTTTGTCTGATTGGGACATGCAGGTATGCCTCCTTGAGGTCCAATGTTACCAGCCAAAACTCCTTGCCCAGAATGGGAAGAAGCTGCTGTAATGTGAGCATCTTGAATTTTGGTACGAGTAAGAATGCGTTTAAGATGGATAAGTCCAAAATGGGTCTCCAGTCGGTTCCTTTCCTTGGTACCAGAAATAGCCTGGAATAAAAACCTTGACCTTGTTCGTGAGTAGGTACCTCTTGAATAGCTTTCATGTCTATGAGCTTTGAAATTTGTAGTTGTGCCTCTGCCCTTTGATTGTGTGGCAGGTTTGGCATGCCTCTCATTTTTGGAAGAGTGTGAAAATGAAATCTGTAGCCTCTGTTTATAATGTCCAGGATCCATTTGTCTGTTGTGACAATATGCCAATTTCTTGTAAATAATGCCAGCTTTCCACCCAAGGGTGCTGCCAGCTGAGACTTGCTTGGCATGGAAAGGAGGAAGTCATTGGGTTTGTTTCCTGTATTGTTGTGCGCTGTCTTCGCCACCTCTTGGTGCTGGAGTTTGCCATTGCCTGCCTCTATATGATCCTTGTGATTGTCCTCTGCCCCTTGTGCGCCTGTATCTACCTCTTTGGGGCTTGTCCGTGGCTGGAAAGGACCAGTTTTTAGAAGGCCAATTTCTGCTAAAACGTGGTGGTTGAACCTGTAGAAAAGCTTTGACAGTTTGCACAGATTTGGCTTTTTCTTCCATTTTCCGTAGTATCTCCTCAACATTAGTGCCAAATAGCACATCCTTTTGTAAAGGAGCATCTAGTAGTTTAGCTTTCACATGATCAGGCAAGATTTGTTCCCTAAGCCAGGCATGTATACGAATGACTGATCCTGTAACAGCAGCTCTACTTGAGGCCTCTAGGGCATCATAGCCACATTGTAAGGTGTGTTTACCCACTTGTTCTGCACTATGCATCATATCCTGCAACTCCTTCAAATCTGGTTGTTCGGGTTGAGACATTTTATTTCTTAATTGTGATAACAGAAACTGCTGATATTTAAGCATATGAAACTGACAATTAAGGCCCTCATGGCTAGGGTGGCAGAGGTATATACCTTTTTTCCCCACCTTTCTAAGGATCTTGACTCTCTTTCGGAAGGTAGTGGATTCTTAGCAGTAGAGGCCTTCATTCCCTTGGGGCCTTGAGAAATTGTTTCAGGGTCAGCATTATGGCTTTTGTAAAGAAATTGGTGGGAGTTAGGAACTCTGTAGTACCTATCAGGCTTGACTGGGGCAGGAGACAGGGAATCCGGATTAAGGCAAGCCTCCAAATAAACATCATCAAGTATGTCCAAGACAGGAGGTATCGCCAGAGGTCTGTGTTGAGGTAACAAAAGAAATTCCCTAAGTCTTTTCTTGGAATCAGAAAAGTATTGGCCTTCCCAATGGAAGTGTTCCCTCAAGGTGTGCAAGGTTTCCCCAAAAGAAAAATCCTCTGGAGGAGATACAGAAGGAATGGACTGCTCTGCATCAGAATCTTCAAATGGAGAGTAAGAGTGTTCCTCTACATCAGAATGTTTTGAAAAAATGGAGCCCTAATCAGAAGAGGGAGAATCTTCCTCCACTCTGGGTCTCTTGTCTGGAGGGGGTTGGGAACCCCTGATAAGAGTAATTAAATCCTCAGCCATTTTAAGCACCTGCCTTTTAGGCATAGGGCCTGGAGATGGGCCCTGTGCAACAGGCCTCTTGGGATGCCTGGCTGATTTGGACTTAGTAAAGGCCTTAATGGAAGAGGAAGATGAGGGTCTAAAGACACCATGGGTGGAAGTGGACCTGTCCATATTAGGAGGCACAACGCTCACAGTGGCTTCAGTGTCTGGGTATGGGCCGAGGAACCTGCGGTCTTCTGTTACAGAAGACACCGCCAAAGAAGTGCCGTCGGTAGTCAGGGAATGCATAGGTGTCTCGCTGAGAACCAGACCACTTGTAGCCGGTTTTGGCATGGTGTCGGTGAAGACCGCGGACCTTGCGTGTCGGTCCTTGTCCTTGCGTTTTTGGGACAAAACGGTAGTCGGAGTCTCCGACGACATTTTATAATCAAAGGTTTTACCAAAAAGGTGTTGGTCGAACTCCGCCCGACGCTTAATAGTGCGTTTATTGAAAGTAGCGCAAAAGCGACAGCCCGAGACGTCGTGGTCTGGGCCTAAACAAGGAATGCAGAAGGAATGGAAATCCTTATGCAGTATTTGCTGCCCACAAGAAATACAATTGTTAACTTTTTCTGACATCGGTCTGAGACAAGAAAAGTTTCCCCAACGGGGTACTTAGCTTTAAAGAAGACTTCAGTTTCCAATTCTTCGTAAATTCAGGAGCTGGCTGACCGGCACTTGCGAACTGCTTCTGCTTCGGGCACCGCGCGGCAAAAAAGACTGAAGAAAATGGCGTCGGCTGTGTCTTATATACCCCTGCCTCACTGACGTCAGGAAAGAAAGCAGCAACAACCGACGCCGGACCTAGACTTTGGAATTCGGCCGACCGAGGACCCGCCTGACTGCAGAGAACCCATCTGTGATTACTGCAGCTATATGCACGATGAACATCAGGGAATCCTCTAACTTAAACGGATTCCTAAAAGGGGGGCAGTGCTAGATATAGGCCTAAGAGAAAGATGACGGCCCACACAAAGCCAAAAACACATACCAGAAAGGACATTAAGAAAAATCAAGAAACACACAAGATATAGCAAATCAAGGAGATCATTCTGCTACGAAAAAATTAATCACACAAAAAGGTTAAGAGAAAGAGCCACTTGTCCTGAGCCAGCAAAAAGCAATCCCAAAGCTTCAATAGGCAAATGGGATCTGGGTAACAGTCGCTAGGCATCTTGGGATAGGATGTAGCCTCGAGCCAGTGAAAGCTCTTGAGCTTTAGTATACGGCAGAGTCGGAACAGATGCTCAGTTCTGAATCCAACCATCAAGAATGAAGGCGAGATAGGACAGCATAACATTGTATATTTGGAGCTTTTCTCCCCAGGCGTCTGCTAAAAAAGGGCTTCTCAGCTCAGTCAGACATACCTGATCAACATATGTAAAATAAATATTTTAAACTCGCTTAAAAAAATCTCTCTTCAAACCTTGGACCTGCTCCTGCTCAACCCCAGCCTAGGATCCCCAATAAATCAATAGTTTTACTTACATCTCTTTTCCTTTTTTCCATTTTCCTCTTTCCCTCTATTCATTCTACTTGTATTCTACATCATGTCTTTCCAAATAGCCATCGCTACATGCAATAAGTTATCCTATGTTGTGTAATGTATGTATAGATTTGTGCATATATGTGTGCACACGTTACTGTTATACCAACTTACACCACCCTGTATTTTCTTTACAATAATGGAGCTTTTCTCAGAGCGCCTCCACTGAAAATGGGTTTATTCTGGCCCAGCTGGACTTTCCCTGTAAACAAATGGCAAATAAAAACAGAGCAGGGTATGGCGTAGATAGGTTCTCCTCAGTTAGTGATTGCTAGCCTGCCCCAATCCAGCATACTTGAATCAAACAAAGCCTTCAAAATCCATAACTCAAAAACATTGACCAAAAAAAAAAAACAATTCCAAGGAGTCTGCCAGCAAGTTAGTTTAGCTAGAAAAGTTTAACTGAAAAGGTAATGCATTTATGACCTCTTGCTAGAACCACAATGAAATAGCAAATGAGTTTCAACTAGTACCTTCTTGCTTTACATTGACTGGTTGTCTTACTGGATCAAACAGGGCCAAAAGTCAGTCTTCCTTCCAAAGAACTGTGGGCCAGAAGTGATGCAAGAAGATGCAGCCAATTATATGGTACTCCCTTCTCCAAGAGAACCACATTGTTTACACGAAAATGCTTTAAGATCCCAACTAAACTAGTAAGCAATGTCATCAGAACCGGCAAGGAGTTTGACTCTAGGAAAGAACATAACCAAATACTTGTGGGAGGAGCCTACCACACCATGGCCTAATAGGCAGAAGTCTAACACCAAGATAATCAAATCCACAGTGACTGCACTGACAACTCACAGCCAGCTGCAACAAGCACATCCTCAGTTTTGCAAATAGCTTTTTCTACGAAGGCTGTAATTACCAGCACAAAACCAGAAGATGTACAAGGGATCTGAAGCTAGACCCTATGCAGAATCCTAGCCCAGGTTTGCTTATGACATCCGGTGTGCACTCTGCAGCCATTAATATGCCAACACAACATACATCCATTCATACAGGGAATGAATATTGACATATCCCACATAAAGGAGGGCTCTCTTGTGGGTCACTTTTTTTTTTTTTTTTTTTTTTAAGTTATACATTAACCAGTTGTGTTAGCTGGTCTAAAAGGACCCTTTCTGCTGTAATCCAGACCACAGATATACATCTTAAAATATTTAAGATGTTACTCACCATAACGTTCCATCTGAGTAAACTTCATTTGTCAGCAATCTGTGGGTTTCAGATCAGATAGAGATCCAAGCCGGCAGCTTACCAAGCTAAAGATCTGAGCTCCAAGCTCCTCCCCCTTACCCATACTACACTGCAACCTCCTTCCAACCCTCTGATAGAGTTTTCCTCCCACTGCGTGACACACAACCCAAGATATAAAAACATGACCAGAGTACAAACTAGGCTCATCCGACCCAGGACATTGAGCCCAAAAACGGAAATAAACCACCAAGGTCAGGGGGAAGGAGGGAGGGAAGACTGCTGAATAATGAAGTCTAACTACTCAGATGGAACGTTATGGTGAGTACATAACTTCTTTATATGAAGTAGTTGACGTTATTTGATCATTAACCTGTGGGACAGAGTCCCCACCTACCCGTAATCTTGGGAGGCCCTTAAGGAAGGATATTTCAGAGCAAGCCCTTCCCTCCACATACCATATTCAGCTTATGAGTAATAAACACGTGAAACGAAGCCCAGGTAGCTGCTGAACAAATGTCATCCAGAGAAACTCTAGACCAGAATGCAGAAGTAGCCACAGAACGAGTAGAATGGAGCATGAATCCTGTCTGGTTCCGGTAATCCATGTTCTTTATATGCTTGTAAAATACAAAGTGAAATCCATTTAGAGAGAATCACCTTCAAAACAGATTTCCCTAAAAAGGGTTTTGCAAAGGAAACAAAAAGCTGATCAGATTTATGGAAAGGTTTGGACCTGTGTAAGTAAAAACACAACTGCCTGTGAACATCCAGCAAATGAAGTTTGTATTACCCTTTATTTTGAAAATTAGGGAAAAATACAGGCAGATTAATAGACTGATTAATGTTGGAATCCGAAGCAACTTTAGGAAGAAAAGCCGGGTTAGTCCTGAGAGACACCCTTTCCTTATGAAAGACTAGGTATGGGGGTTTCATACACAAGGCTTGAAACTCCGACACTCTTCTGGCTGAAGTGATAGCTACCAGTAAGGCTGTCTTCCATGACAAGAATTTCAAATCAACTGATGCTGCGGGCTCGAAAGGGGGTGCAACTAAGGCCTGAAGAACCAAAGTCAAATCCCACAGAGAAGGGTGTTCGACAGGATGTCTCAGTAGAAATGTACCTTTGATAAAGGTCTTGCAAATTCTGGCAGAAGCTAGAGAGAACAGTTAGTTATGTACTCACCATAACTATCGATGTACGTGGTCCATCTCGCCTACATTCCTTACTCACTGGTTCGGCTCCGACTCGGCCAAACTTTCTAGCACGAAGTCTCTAATTGGCTGGGCTAACCCGGTATCCCAGGGTGCACCTCGCCCTAGCCCCAGATCTTGTTTGTAATCATAACAATCATAACACTCATAACCCATACTCAAACACTGGAAGAAAATCCATCCATATAGGGAAACAAATCACTGATCTTGAAGGGTCCACGGAGCCATAAATTCTTCCAATTCCTCTAGGAAGGAGGCAGGTGGGAGGGTACGTAGAAATGTAGGCGAGATGGACCATATACATTGATCGTTATGGTGAGTACATAACTGTTATGGGGTCCTATCTCGCCTACATTCCTTACTCACGGGACAGCGTCCCCAGCACCTCTATCCTGGGAGGCTCATAAGAAGATACTCCTGAGAACTGTGGAACCAAATGAAGCCCGGCCCCTAGAAGCCACGTTCAGCTTGTAATGAGTAGTAAGTGTTGGGAGAAGCCCAAGTTGCCACAGCACAAACATCATCCAAGGAAAGTCTAGCATGGAAAGCTACTGACGTAGACATAGCCCTGGTAGAATGAGCCTCGACAGGAAAGGGTAAAGTTATGTCTGCCGACGAGTAAATGAATGAAATACAGTCTGATCCATTTAGAAATAGTGCACTTGGAAATAGGACTACCTGCTCTGTTCTCTGAAAAGGGCACAAACAATTGATCAGATTTCCTAACTTGCTTCATCCTATGTAAATAAAATCTCAGTTGTCTGTGCACATCCAACTGATGCAACCTGAACTCTGCTTTACTGGAAAAGCAGAGAAAAAAACACTGGTAGCTCAATAGATTGATGAAGACTGACCAGGGATGACACCTTCGGGAGAAAGGACGGGTTAAGCCTGAGAGAGACTCTGTCCTTGTGAAAGACCAAATATGGAGGTTTAATGGACAAGGCTTGAAGTTCTGATACCCTCCTGGCCGATGTAATGGCCATCAGAAAAGCAGTCTTCCAAGATAAGAATTTCAAGTCACAAGTGGCAGCCGGTTCAAAGTGTGGTGACGTAATAGCTTGTAGCACAAGGTTCAGGTCCCATGGCAGCACAGGCTCAGAAACTGGGGGGCGAAGTAACCAAGCGCCTTTTAGAAAAGCTTTAGAGAGCTTGTGGCCCATAAGAGAGGGCTCATAAGATGTGTGAAAATTGGAAATTGCAGCCAACTGTACTTTGATGGTAGCGGGCGCGAAGCCCTGACGGAACAACATGGCTAAAAAATCCAAGACCAACGGAATAGGGGCTGTGAAGGGATCCAACCCTTGTGCCTGAGCCCAAATGGAGAATCTCCTCCACTTGCTGGAATAAATCTTCCTGGTGGAAGACTTATGAGAAGACAAGATGTGCACCACTTCAGGAGAAAAGGAATGTAGCCTGACTAGGGACGGAACTGGAGCAGCCAGGCTGTCAACCTGAGGGTTCACAGGGATGGATGAAGTTGTCCTGACATGTGAATCAGGAGGTCCGGCACTGGGTCCAGAGTCCACGGACAGTCCAGTGCGTACCGTTGTAGAAAGGGGAACCATCATTGTAGAGGCCAGTGTGGAGCAGTAAGAATCATCCTGCTTCCCACGGATATGGCTTTCTGTATCACTCTTGGCAACAGAGGAAACTGAGGGAAAGCGTAGACCAGACCGGGGGGCCAATCGTGAGCTAGAGCGTCCCTGGGTGACTCCCCCTGTGGGGGGATCAAAGTGAAGCACTTGCTGCATTTGGCATTGAGGGGGCTGGCGAACAGATCGCAGCAAGGCTGACCCCACTTATTGAAGATCTGAACCGCCACTCGGTTGTTCAGGGACCACTCGTGAGGCATCAGAATAGCTCTGCTTAGCCTGTCCGCTATCACATTGGACCTCCCCGGAATGTGAGTTGCCACTAGAAACTGTTGGGAAGACACTGCCCACTGCCACACTCACATGGCCTCTCGGCAGAGGGGGTAAGATTTGGTTCCCCCCTGCTTGTTCAGGTGCCACATCAAGGACATGTTATGTTGTCAGAGTGAATTGCAATATTTCCCAGAGGTAGAAAGTCCTGGAGTGCTCGCAATGCCAGAAACACTGCTCTCATCTCCAGAACATTGATGTGCAAGTGTACCTAGTGGTCTTGCCAGGTGCCTTGGACCGTCCTGCATAGATAATACCCCCCCCACCCCATCTGGGAGGCATCCGTGGTCACCGTGGCCACTGGAGACATAGGAATCAAGCTCCTCCCTCTGTCCAGATTGGAGAAGCGTAGCCACCAGAGGAGGTCCTGTTTGCATCGCTCCATGAGAAGTATAAAGTGGGAAAAAGGAAGCTTTTGAAGGGACCACTGAACAGACACGAGCCACTGCAGTATCCGCATGTGTAACCTGGCCAGGGAAACCAGCATGATGGTGGAGGCCATGGATCCCAAGAGCTGAAGAACTAACCTGGCCTGAACTTTTCTGAGAGGCAACAGTGCGTGGATCAGACTGCAACACCCTTATCCTGTCCTATGGCAGAAAGGCGCGCATTTGAATAGAGTCTAGCTCTGCGCCTATAAAAACAACACGCTGTGAGGGCTACAAGGCAGACTTTTCCCATTTCAAAGTAATTCCTAGACATTGGCAAAGTGAGATGGTCGCCTCCCTGGCTTGAATGAGCAGATGCCTGGTGGGGGCGGCGAGAAGCCAATTGTCCAGATACAGAAACACCTGGAATCCTAGACGTCTCAGGTGAGCAGTCACCACTGTCAAGCACTTGGTTAACACCCTGGGGGCTGTGGTGAGACCAAAGGGCAGGGCCCGAAACTGGAAGTGACTGGCTCCTAGCTGGAAGGGTAAATGACTCCTGGATGTCTTTTCCATTTTGATGTGGTAGTAGGCATCCTTGAGATCGATGGAGCACATCCATACTCCTTTCTCCAGCAGTGAAAAAATGGACTGAAGTTGACCATTCAGAACTTGGACTTCAGAACGTAGCGATTGAGTTGACCGAGATCCAGAATGGGTCTCAGGTCCCCTGTTCTTTTCGGCACCAAAAAGAGTCGTAAGTTCCTGATCCGACATGGTCTGAGGGGACGGGTTGGATGACTCCTTTTTCAATAGCTTTACCACTTCTAGTGCTGCTTGATCCCGTTGACTGGGTGGGATGTCCAGGATCCTTCTGACTGGAGGGGGTGTCGACGCAAAGGGAATAGTGTAACCTCCGGTAACTATTCGAAGCACCCAACGATCCTGGGTGATGCTCTCCCAGGCTTCCGGATGCAATGAAATTCGGCCCCCGACTGGCTCCGGAAAAGCACAGTCTGGCAACACCTCAGGAACGCTGGAAGGAAGAGCCGTGAAAGGAATCGCGGTCTCCCGAGTTGGGAGGCCCCCTCTGCATCTAGGACGGCATCTTCCAGAATAATTCCCCCCTCTCTGTCTCTGGAGGGGGACTCGCCTTGAGCCGTGGGACCTCAGACTTTTTGAACCACATTTTCCCACCTCTCTGAGCCTTGGGGTAAGGCCTAGAAGGGAGAGAAAAATGGGCCCCTACGGCAGATAGGGTCTTTCCCTCCTGTTCGCATCTGGTGAGAGTGTCTTTCACTTTGGGTCCGAAAAGAAAGGACCCATCAAAGGGGGCGTCAGTGAAGGAAGACTTAAAGGCCTCTGCAAAATGACACAGGCGCATCCAGGCTTGCCTTCTGAGAGCTACACCTGAGCTAGCTGCCCTACTCGCCCCTTCGGCTGCATAAGATATAAGCCTCATGAACGAGTTGACAATGGACCCTAGGGTAGACAACTGGGCGTTAACAGTCTGCGCTACTGCCTCAGGCATGTTACCCGTCAGAGTATCTCCTAGCTCCTTCAGGAGATCTCTTTGGAGCAGAATGAAATGACAGAGGTAATTCAATGACCGTAAGGTGAAGGTCGCCGAAGACAGGGTACGCTTCCCATACTGGTCCATACTCCTGGACTCCTTGTTAGGAGGGTGGACTGAAGAAGCCTCTGCAACTTCCTGCTGAGTGGCTGCCGCCACCAAGGCATCTATCGAAGCCCCTTTGGTAAGAAACTCTTTTCCCGGGGGAGCAGACAAGAACTTGTTTGGACGTCTGGGCACCGTCTCCATGATATCAGGGTTCTCCCACACCCTTCGACAAATCAAGGAGTTCAAAGGGTGGAGACACCTAGGAGGCAGAGGGTTGAGCTCCGAAGGCCTTGAGGAATACAGACTTCTCCCCAGGGCCAGTCTGTCTCAATCTCCAGGATGTCGGAGAAAGACATCTGACGACGACTTGTGGGACCCTCTCTGATTCCTCGAGCTTGGTTTCGGAAGTGAGTGACTCGTCCTGGCAGTAGATGTGCTTCCTCTTGCACGACTTCTTACTGGGAGGCTCCTCAGGCACAGACTCCGAGGGGGCCCTCAGAAAGTAGGGGACCGCTCAAAGGGGTATCCCCAGACCTTCAGGCTCCACCCTCCATGGAGAGGAGGGCATCAGAGGCTCTAGCCGGGGTTGTAAGGGGATGGAGTGACCGGACCAGGTGATGTACCTGACTACCTGTCCAGGGCGCTCCTCATGGCTTTGAAGGCTGGTCCCCCCGGGATCCAAGGGCCGACCCAGTCTCAGACCACGATCTGAGTAGAGATTCCCCCGAGCCAAAGCACCGAGTGGAAGGCTTGGAACCAACAGGAGTCCCGAGGCCTCCCCCTCGGGTCCGACTGAGGAAACCAGAGTGCCGAAACCAGAGAACGGAGCCGACCTGGTAGGAGCCGAAGCCGGCTCTGATAGACTTGCCCGGGGTATCGGAGCCGACACCAAAACATCACTCGGCATGGGGCCCTCTGGCTCCGACGATACATGGGTGTACAGAGGAGGAATCATCGAAACAAGCATGGAAACCAGCTCCAGAGCAGACTGGGCCAGAGCCGAAACAATTTTGCTAACACCGGCGACTGTAGGAGCCTCTGAACCACCCTATCCACATCAGACAGCCTAAAGGATATGATAGATCTCCCGACTGGAGACTCATGCGTGACACTGGGTGACCTGCTCCAAAGAGGTTCCAATAATATCAGAGCAGAGATCGACCCCATTACAACAGATACCGCCTGCGGCCCAGAGGACAATTGAGCCGAGGAGGTAGTATCCATATCAGAGTCCTCCTTCGGCCCCGAGGGCAATGGAGCAGAGGATGTAGTGTCCATTTCCGAGACCTTCTCCTTCGGCCCAGAGGACGGAGGAGCTGAGGAGGAAGTATCCAATTTGCAAACCTTCTCCGATGGCTCAGAGGAAGCAGACTGAGCCAGAGATCTTTCCTTGGCCTTAGAAGGCTTAGACTTGATACTAGAAGGCGGAGACGACTCCAAGGCCTCTTCAAAGGAGGGCTTGATCAGACCTTTCAAAATCAGTTTTTACGTTTCTGCAGTACCCTAGGGCTAAACACATGACAGAAACTGCAGGATTCTTGTAAGTGAATAGCCCCAAGACAATACACACAAATAGAGTGCCCATCTGTGATGGACATTTTATGGCCACATTTAGTACACTTCTTAAACCCGGAGGGTTTATGTTCCTTCAGTTCTTTCGACATGGCAAGCAACCGCGCCACACACAACCGACAGTCAAACACTAAGGGTGGGTGGGAAGACCGACAAACACTTGACAGGACAAGGAAACTAACTTAAATGCTTCCTAAAACAAATGTTAACCACTAACACAGCAGCAAATCACAACCAGAAGGACACAGGAGAGGACTAGGTCCTCTAACTTAAACGGGCCTAGCCCGCGAAACAGTAGAGATACCACAAACAACTAAACTCTCAACCTCACGCAACTAATCAAGCATGAAAAATAGCTATGAAAATAGCTTTTGACAAATAGACTGCTAAAATACTAAAAGTCTTTTAAGGGCATTTAAAATGGTACTTAGCCACAGCCAAGCAAGACCACGTCCTAACTCTACGGGTGGCAAACGAGATCTGGGGCTAGGGCGAGGTGCACCCAGGGATACCGGGTTAGCCCAGCCAATTAGAGACTTCGTGCTAGAAAGTTTGGCCAAGTCGGAGCCGAGGATGAGTAAGGAATGTAGGCGAGATAGGACCACATAACATCCTCAATTTTCCCCTACATGAAAATGGGATATAGCCACCAGCTGGACTTTCACTGTGGAAGAGCTGGCCCCTTGCTGGAAGCTGAGACAAAAAGTCTAACACCGCTGGAACTGGAGTGGTAAAATGATCCAAATTTCTCCAAGAAGCCCGAATGGAAAAACCTTTCCATTTACTAATATACAATTTCCTGGTAGAAGACTTGTGTGCCGCTACCAGAATGGACGTAACTGGAGAAGAGATACCGGGAGTCATGGCAATTAATGGAAATGGAGCAACCAAGCCGTAAGCTTCAGGCTGCCCAGATTTGGTGGAGAAATTCCGAGGGATAACGAATGAGATCCGGAATGGGATGCAATATCCAGGGCGGAGCAAGAAGATGAGACCATAGGTAAGGGAACCAAACTTGAGGCCAGAATGGGGCTATGAGGATAATCCTGCTCCCCAACCGACAAGCTTTCTGTAAGAACATTGTCATGAGAGGAAGCAGGGGAAATGCATTAAGACCACCAGGTGGCCAAGCATGGACAAGACCATCTCTGGGACCCCCCCCCCTCCTCGGTGGAATCAGAGTGAAAAACTCACTGCACTTCGTGTTGGACGGCAATACGAAGAGATTGCAACAAGGCTGACCCCACTTGAAGATCTGTTCCGCTACATAAGGGTTAAGAGACCACGCGCAAGGCGAAAGGAAAGTCCTGCTCAATTTGTCTGCCAACATTTTGGACTGACCCAGGATGTGCGTTGCTATCAAAAAAACAGTTGGAGATCGCCCATTCCCACATTCTCATGGCCTCTCGACAAAGTGGATAGGACCTGGTTCCCACCCAGTTTGTTGATATACTAGAACACTGACATTGTCTGACTGGATAGCAATACTTCCCAGAGGAAGAGGCATGAAGGGCATGCAACACTAAAAGGACTGCTCTCATCTCTGGAAAGTACAGTTTTGTACCTACCATAAATGTAGATGTCCGAACTGGATAGCATCTGCAGTCATAACAACTGGGTTGTCCTGTCGTCAGGCAGCCCTTCAGTCGGCCGGATTCCAAAGTCCGGGTCCGGCTTCGGCTGATGTCGCACTCCACCCGACGTCATCTCTGTTGGTCTTCGGGTATAAAAGCATCAGCCGACGCCATTTTCCTCAGTGTTTCTTGCCCCAGATGCCAGAAGCCCTCTTGCAGGCTAAAATTTGGATAGATGCCAATGTTTCCAAATAGATAGAGGTAAACACAACAATAAGCATGTATGTACATATATACAAACAAATACACCATAAAAGACTCCCCCCAACAGCTAGCTATTAGGAGGGTAAACACCCTAGGAGTACCACCGAGGGGAAGGAGGGAGGGTAATCCTGACTGCAGATGCTATCCAGTTCGGACATCTACATTTATGGTAGGTACAAAACTGTACTATGTCCTTCATGGATGCATCTGCAGTCATAACAACTGGGTAGAATACCATAGCCAACTAGGGGAGGAGGATAAAAGTAGATTATGGTGTGTTTAGGATCCCTTGCAGTACAGCAGTGGCAAACCCTGCTCGGGATCTGGAATATAGAGGCAAATTATAATGCTTGGCAAATGTATGCACGGAGGTCCAAGTAGCCGCCTCAATAATGTCTTTTGTTGCCACTCCTCGTAAGAAGGCTGTGGTAGTGGCTGTTGCCCTTGTAGAATGAGGTCTTATGTTCTGTGGAATTGGTTTTCCATGGAAGGAGTAACAGAATCGTATGCAATTTCCTATCCATTTGGAGATTGTCTGTTTGGAAATAGCTTTTCCTTCCCTTCCTGTTGCATAGGCTACAAAAGTTGGTCAGTCTTTCTGCTATTTTTTGTTCTGTCCAAGTAGTAGCGTAGCTGTCTATGTACATCCAAGGTATGCAGTATTCTTTCCCTCTGTTTTGTGGGTTGGGAAAGAAGGTAGGTAGGTGGATTGCCTGGTTTAAAGACACTCTGGATACCACCTTGGGCATAAATGTAGGATTAGTCCTCATGGACACTATCTTGGTGGAAGATTAGGAAGGGTTGCACTGCCATTAAGGCCTGTAGTTCTGAAACCCTCCTTGCTGAAGTAATTGCCAGTAGGAAAGCAGTTTTCCATGACAGGTGTTGTAGGTCTGCTGTTGCTGCTGGTTCAAAGGGTGATAGTGTCAATTTTTCTAGCACAAAGTTCAAATCCCAAGCTGGTAATGGTGGTTTCCTTGGAGGTTTTACATTCTTGATTCCTCTGAGGAACTGCCTGAGCAAAGGGTGCGAAAAAACAGGTGGATCAAAGCTGTATTCTGCTGAAATAGCTGATGCATGTATCTTGATGGAGGAGTAGGACAGGCCTGAATGAAGAAGTTCGCCAGATACTCCAGAATGTTAGGCATATCTATGTTTGACACATCTTTTCCTCTTTCTGTACTCCAAATGACAAACCTTTTCCATTTTCCAGCATAGTTCCTTCTTGTTGAAGGTCTGCGTGCTTCAAGAATAATGTCTTTTACTCTTTGGGAAAGTTCTGGATTAGCTGCTGCTATGTGATGTTCCATGCAGTTAGTTGCAACGTTTTTAGGTTTGGATGTATGATGCTGTAGTTGTTCTGAGTTAACATCAAAGGCATCAGGGTATTGGCCACATATTGTTCCGAGACATGCTCCTCAGTAGTGGGTACCAGTGTTGTCTTGGCCAGTTCGGAGCTATCAGGATTATCCTTGGACGTTCTTCCTTGATTTTCAGTAGTACCTTGTGTATCAAAGGAAGAGGTGGGAATGCATATGCTGTTAGGCCTTTCCAGTTGAAGGAGAGCGAATCCACTTCCCATGCTAGTGGGTGGAATGTCCTTGTGCAGAATTTTTGAGCTGGTGATTGAGAGGTGATGCGAATAGGTCTATCTGTGGCATTCCCCATTTCTTTGAGATGGTCTTGAAGATGTCCGGTGCAGCTTCCATTCGTGGGCATCCAAGTGGTTCTGCTTAATATGTCTGCTAGAGTATTGTCTTTCCCGGTACAAATATTGCCTGTAACTGGATGTTGTAGCTGAGTGCCAGGGTCCACAGCTCCAAGGTCATTCTGCATAGGGGTATGAATGAGTGCCTCCCTGTTTGTTGATGTACCACATGACTGTGGTGTTGTCTGTCCTTATCAACTGGCCCTCCTTGAGAAATGGTTTGAACTTTTGGATTGCCAGTTTTACTGCCAGCATTTCTTTTAGGTTGATGTGCAGGTGAAGTTGATCCTGTGTCCACAATCCTTGCACGCATTTGTCCAGCATGTGGGCCCCCATCCTTGGTCTGAAGCGACTGTTGTGATGGTCTGGCTTGCTTGACATCTGCGAAAGGGTAGGCCTGGGTTTGACTGGCATGCCTGAGCCCACCATAGGAACTCCTGTTTTAAGCATGGAATTAGTGGGATTTCTGTTTCTAGACTGTGTCTGTGTTGGGACCATAAATTCTTTAGGTACCACTGTAGTTTTCTCATATGTAGTCTGGCAAATGGAACCAAGATTATGCATGATGCCATGAAGCCCAAGGCCTGCAGTACTTTTCTTGCTGTTAACTTGTTCAGTTTTGTTAGTGCCAAGAAGTAAAGAGGAAGTTCTTTTTCTTTTTCTGTAGTCAGGAATGCCATTTGTTTTACTGTGTCCAATTCCGCGCCCAAGAATGTCCTTGTTTGGGATGGTATCAGCCTTGACTTTTGTAAATTGACTGTGTATCCCAGTGCTTGTAGCAAGTAAATGACCCTTTGTAAATCTGTTGTCAGCTTGCTTTTGTTGTCCCCTTGTAGCAGGCAGTCGTCCAGGTATGGGTAAATTTGAATTCCCTGTAGTCTGCAATGGGCGATTACTGATGCCAGGCATTTTGTGAATACTCTGGGCGGAGTAGATAAGCCAAAGGGCAATGCTGAGAATTGATAGTGCTCTGATCCTGCAAGAAATCTGAGGTATCTTCTGCAGATTGGTCAAATGGGGACGTGCAGGTATGCCTCCTTGAGATCTAGAGTTACCAGCCAAGACTCCTTGCCCAGCATGGGAAGAAGCTGCTGTAGGGTCAGCATTTTGAATTTTGGGACAATGATGTATGTATTTAAGGTGGACAGGTCGAGAATTGGTCTCCAACTTTTTCCTTTCTTGGAACTAGGAATAGTCTGGAATAGAACCCCTTTCCTTGCTCTGCTGTTGGCACTCTTTCCACAGCTCTCATGTTTGCTAACTCCATTATCTGGCGTAGAGCCTCTGTTTTTGATTTGGAGGTAGATTTGGCATTCCTCTTTGACTGGTAAAGTGTGGAAGTGAAACCGTAACCTTCACCTATGGTTTGTAAAATCCACTTGTCTTTTGTTATGCAGTGCCAGTTCCTTGAAAATAAGGTTAACTTTCCGCCTAGAGGAGCTGCTATTTGTTCCCTGGTAGGCGGATTTAGGGTTAAGTCACTGTGGTTGTGCTGATGTAGTGGCAGTGGCTGTGTCTGTGCCTCTGTTGTTACCTTGCCACTGTCGTCCTCTGTAGGCACCTCCTCTGGATTGGTTTCTGCCTCTGGAATGTCTATTCCTGCCCCTTTGAAATTTTGTGGAGTCAGGAAAGGACCAATTTTTGGCAGGCCAGTTCCTGCTAAACCTTGGGGGTTGAACCTGCAAGAAATCTTTAACATTTTGAACAGATTTTTGCCTTTTCTTCCATTTTCTTCATAACCTGCTGGGCAGGTGTACCAAACAAACTTGTCGTGTCCATAGGAGCATCTAGCAGCTTAGCTTTAACATGATCCGGTAAAGCTTGTTCCTTTAGCCATGCATGCCTTCTTATCACTGTGCCTGTCATGGCTGATCTAAATGAAGCCTCCAGTGCATCATAGCCACATTTTAAGGAATGGTTGCTAACCTGTTGTATGTTATTTACCATCTCTAATACATATTTCTTATCAAAAGATTCATCAGTGGTTAGTTTTTTAGTTAACTGATCAAGCATAAACTCTTGGTATTGTATCATGTGAAACTGACAGTTTAAAGCTCTAGCTGAGAGAGTAGCTGAAGTGTAGACCTTTTACCCCATCTGTCTAATGACCTTGCTTCCCTTTCAGAAGGAGTAGGGTTTTAGCTATGGTCGCGCTACTGCCTTGGGACCCTGGGATATAGTTTCTGGGTCTGCAAGTGGGGCCTTGTAAAGGTGGTGATGAGTATCTGGCACCCTGTAAAATCTGTCTGGTTTGGCAGGGGCTGGGGTAAAGAATCTGGAGCGGAGCAAACATCATTGAAAGCATCATCCACCACAGAGAGAACAGGAGGTATAGCTAAGGGCCTGTGCTGTGGGAGGTGCAGAAAGGTCCTAAGTCTTTTCTGGAGTCTGAAAAATCCTGTTGCTGCCATTGGAACTGTTCTCGCATGGCATGCAAGGTTTCCCAAAGGAGAATTCTTCTGGTGGGGAAGCAGCTGGAATGGATTCTTCAGCATCAGAATCTTCAAAATTGGAGAAGGGAGCCTCTGGCTGGTCAGTTATGTCTGATTCATCAGCAGATTCATCAGAGGACACTGGCTCAGGGGCTCTGCCCTAGGTCTCTTCTCTGGGGCTGAGAGGCCCTATCTGGGTGAGATTGAGATCCTCTGATTAAAGAAATTAAATCTTCTGCCAAAGTAAGCATTTGGGAACTAGAAGAGGGCCTGGATGTGGGGGTTTAACAGTCACTGTATTAGTACTCTTGGCTCCTTTAGCCCTGGCGTAGGCCTTAATGGACATGGCTGCTGGAGGCCTAGCAGCACCACGTGCTGGGGTAGAGACATCCAAGGGATGGTGTCTGATAAGTCAACCACCTTAGTGGGTAAAATTTCTGAGGTCGATTCAAGAGTTGTAGCAGGGGCCTCAGTTGTAGGAATAGGTTCAGCTGTACTTAGATCAGTTTTCTCGGTTTCGCCGAAACCGAGACACTCGCGTTTGCTTAACCATGGTTTCGCCGAAACCGCGAACCGGGTGTGTCGGTGTTTATCTTTGCGTTTTTAGGTAGATTGGGTAGTCGGAGGATCCGACGGCATAATGTACGCAAAATCAGAACCGAAAAACTGTTGTGCAAACTCCGACCGACGCCTAAGCGTTCGTCGGTTGAAAGAAGCACAGGCCGAACAGGCTGCTACGTTGTGGGCTGGGCCTAAACAAGGCAGACAGTAAGAGTGGAAATCTTTATGAGGTATTTGTTTCCCACAGGTTAAACAATTGTTAACTTTTTCTGACATCGGCTGAGGCAAGAAAGAGTCCCCAACGGGGTACTTAGCTTTAGAAGTCTTCGAAGTAGTATTCGGTAGAAGTAATCTCTGGATCCGACCGACCGGCACTTGAACAGCTTCTGCTTCGGGCGCCACGCGGCAAGAAAGACTGAGGAAAATGGCGTCGGCTGATGCTTTTATACCCGAAGACCAACAGAGATGACGTCGGGTGGAGTGCGACATCAGCCGAAGCCGGACCCGGACTTTGGAATCCGGCCGACTGAAGGGCTGCCTGACGACAGGACAACCCAGTTGTTATGACTGCAGATGCATCCATGAAGGACATCACTGATATGCAGAACTGTCTCGCTTGGGGTCCATGTGCCTTGGACAGTCCTGCCAGAGCAATGCTCCCCCCACCCTAAGCGGGAGGCGTCCGTGTCACCATGGCTTGGGGCAGACGTGTAACAAGGGGCGTCCTTATCGCAGATCCGGGGATTGAAGCCACAACTTGAGAGAAGCTTTGCACACTTTGCTTAGAGGGATCGGAAAGTCTAGAGACTGATATAGTAGAGACCACTGAACTTGTAACATCCACTGTAACACACTCATATGGCAGACATGCACAAGGAACCAGATTTATAGCTGCTGCCATGGACCCTAGTCTCTCAGGACCAACTCCGCTGGGGGTGCAAGAGTCTGAGGAAGCTCCAAGACATGAAGGCCAGACTCCTAAGTCTCTCTGGGGTCAAAAATATCCTGGCTTGAAGAGAGTCTGTTCTTGCCCCAATGAAATCCAGAATCTGAAGAGGACTTCTTGAGGTTTACTGTAATACTCCGCTGAATCGACAACTTGAGAGTTTCTGGATAACACAAGCTGATGCCTGGTGGGGGCGGTGAGGAGCCAGTCGTCCAGGTACAGGAAGACCTGAATGCCCTGAAGCCTCAGGTGGGCCGCTACAACTGCCATAACCTTGGTAAACACCCTGGGGGCTATGGTGAGACCTAAGGGCAGGACCCTGAACTGGTAGTGACAGTCTTCTAGCCGAAAGCGGAGGAACCTTCTGGATCGCCTGTCCATCAGGATATGGTAGTATGCATCCTTTAGGTCTACCGAGCACATCCAGTCTTCCTCCTGCAAGAGTGGCAGGATGGATTGTTAACTTCTCCTTGGCAACGGAGAGGTTCATCGTGGATAGGTAGAGGATCGGCCTCAAGTCCCCAGTTGTTTTTGGCAGCAAAAAGAACCTGGAATACATGCTTGATGTGGACTGGTCTGGGGGCACTGGCTGAATTGCTCTTTTGCCTAGCAGCTTTATTTCCAAAGCTGCTGCCATCTTTTGAGCAGGTGGGAAATCCGGGAGGCGCCTTGTGGATAGGGGACAGTTTATGATGGAAATGGAATAACCTCTTATTTGAAGCACCTAGCAATCTGCCGTTGACTGACCAAGGGGTTTCGAAAAACACCCCCTCCCCAGACTGCCTCCAGAGAGGTGCAGTTGGGCAACACCTCAGGGCTGCTGCGCGGGTCGGTCAGAAAAAGGTTCCCGTGACCCGAAGTTCTTTGGACCTCCTCTGCCTCTGGGCCAGCGTCCACCTCGTCCCCCTCTGCTTCTAGGAGGAGAGGAGTCAGGAGCACTCCAGGATTGCTGAGACTTCCGGAACCACAGCTTCTGCCCTCGCTGGTTCCTGGAGAAGGACAGTACAGTTGCGTATGCTTACCATAAATGTAGATGTTAGAGTGTATTCATTGCTGCAGTATTATATTTGGGTTATCTGCTTGCAGGTAGCCCTCAGTCGGCCTGATTAACAAAGTCTTGGGTCCTGCGTTGGTTGCTGTCCCTTCTTCCATGATGTCAGGGGTAGAAAACATGCAGCGGACGCCATTACAACAGTTTTTCTTGCCACAGATGTCAGGTGCCCCCTAATGAAGGAGCAATTAAATATAAAAGTACAAAGATATACCTCCAACAAAAAAGCAAATACACCAAAAATGCTTTTTAGCATAAAGGAAAGTAGAGATGTAGCCAAAAGAAGTTAGGGGGCTGGAGGAAAGGTAACCAGGACTGCAACAGTAAATTTGTCCTTACCTACTTATGAGGATTCTGATGCAGAGGACCATTCCCTCTGCTTCCTTTCCTGAGGATTTTTCTTTTGGGGAAACCTTACAATACTCTAAGGGAGCATTTCCACTGGGAAAGCCAGGATTTTTCTGATTCAGAAAAGAGGCGTAGGGATTTCCTTCTCCTACCTCAGCATAGGCCTTTAGCTATTCCTTCTGTACTAGACATTGATGATACTTTCCCAGAATCTAGTTAGGCCTCTGATTCCCTGCCTCCTGCTTCAAGAAATCATGACAGATACTACAGGGTCCTGGAGTCGCACAAGTTCCTTTTTAAAATCCTACTGCAGATCCAGAGACTATTTTGCAGGGGCACAAGGGCACTAAGGCTTCTACTGCTAAAATTTCCTACCCCTTCTGATGGACTCCAGGGCGCTGGATGGATGGGGTAAGGTTTACACTTCTGCAACCTTGGCCATTAGGGCTTTAAACTGCCAGTTTCATATGTTAAAGTATCAGCGACATGTTATTGGACTGCTTAAACAGAAAATGATTTTGATTCCTGACTGGAAAATAAAGAATTACAGGATTTAATGCATTCTGCTGAACAAGTTGGAAAACATACTTTGCAATGTGGTTTTGATTCATTAGAGGCCTCTTGCAGGGCTGCTGTCACTGGTTCTGTGCTCAGAAGGCATACTTGGCTAAAGGAGCAATCTTTGCCTGATCATGTTAAAGCTAAATTGTTGGATGCTCTCTTAAATCAGGACTGCCTGTTTGGCAACAAGGCTGAAGAAGTTCTTAAAAAGATGAAATATGAAGCTAAATATATGCAAACTGTTTAAGATTTCTTACAAGTTCAGCCTCCTAGATTTAATAGGCACTGTCCCTCTAAGAATTGGTCCTTTCCAGCCCCTACCAGGTCTTTTCAAGCCAAACCCAGACACAGCAAAAACCTCTGGTTTCAGTCCCAGGGGACACACAGGAATAAGCACTGGGGGGCCTCCACTTCCAAATCTGGGAGTAATAAAACTCCCCCCTATGGTAAACTGTCTCAATGACTTCCTTTTAAATTTTTCAAGCACTTAACTGACTGTCCCTTTGGGGGGAAAGATTGCTTTTCATGCAAAGAACTGGGAACTCATTACCCAGGACAAATGGGTTTTAAATATAATGTCCCAGTGATACAGCTTTCAGTTCTACACGTTGACAACACCAAGCGGGTGGCCAGACCTACCCCCAAATCAGTGGGCAGAGGCCCAAAAACAAATACTTTCCCTCTTAAGCATGGGGGCTATTCAACTGGTACCAGAAGAGGAAAAGGGACAAGGTTTCTACTCGAGACTTTCCCTGGTACACAGAACAGACAATTCATGGCGTCCTATCCTGGCCTGTCTACTCTAAACACCTTTTTGGAGATTCCAAAATTCAAGATGCTGACTTCACCAATTACTTCCTAAGCTAGGCAAAGATGCCTGGTTGGCAACACTAGATTTAAAGAAGCATACCTGCACATCCCAACCAGGGAATCTTGCAGAAGATACCTACGCTTCAAAGCGGGCTACACGCACTATCAGTTCTCTGCACTGCCCTTTAGCTAATCTACTGCGCCCAGGGTATTCACAAAAAGCTTAGCTCCAGTTACTGCATTTTGCAGGCAAATATTCAAATATACCCATACCTAGACGATTGTCTAATTTAGGCAGAAAGCTATTACATACTTCTGAATCATCTGGCCTTTGTACAAAGGGTTATAACTTGTCTGGGGTACACCATAAACGAAAAGAAATCACACCTGGTACCCCGTCAACAAATTATATTCCTGGGAGCAAGCTTGAATACAACTTCCCAGATGGCTTACCTCACGCCAGGAAAACAAATTCATTTGACAACCTACTTCAAACAAGTGGTCACAAAAACCCTATCTGCAAGACAAATACTGCAAGCCTTGGAGTTCATGGCCTCCTGCATTCTTCCAATTCCATATGCAAGACTGCATATGAGGAAGCTAACAGTTTTATCTAAAAAGCCTATGGTGTCAACATTCTCAGGATCTAGAAGCAATGATTATTATCATACCTTGCATATGCCTAGAATTCCTTTGGTGGGCAGAGGCCTGCCACCAAAACAAGGGACTACCTTTCACACTACCCCCTGCCACCCAAACCCTAAGACACATCAGACTATGCTTGGAGGGGCTCACCTGGCAGGGAAGTGCCTTCAGGACAAATGGATCCCAAGTCAAATGCACCTGTATATCAATCAAAAAGAAATGTTAGCTGTACAGAATGATCTGACAGGCTTCAAGGACCACATTCTTCCAGGACAACTTATGGTAAAGACTGACACCACCATTGTTTATGTGGTACATAAGCAGGGGATACACATTTTTACCCCCTCTGCAGACTAGCCATGGCATTGTGGAACACAGCCTTGAGCTGCAAGTGCACTTACAAGCTCAATTCCTGCCAGGAAAATGAGATACACTGGCAGACGGACTAAGCAGAAACCTCATGGACCCACACGAGTGGAAACTGGAACCAAGGATTTTCAATATGTTGACAAGCAAATGGGGGAGCTCAGTTACAGACCTGTTTGCCTCTCCCCAGAAAGTACAGTTTTGTACCTACCATAAATGTAGATGTTAGAGTGCTCATACAGCTGCAGTCATTACAGATGGGTTATCCTGCCGTCAGGCGGTCGGCCGAATTCCAAAGTCTAGGTCCGGCGTTTGTTGTTGTCGCTTCTTCCCTGACGTCAGTGCGGCAGGGGGTATAAAAGAGGCAGCAGACGCCATTTTCTTCAGTTTTTCTTGCCCCAGATGTCAGGTGCCCCCAGAAGGAAGGCAAAACATAAATTTATGCAAACATGCAATATAGAATAATCAAAAAACAGTAGTTGCAAGCAAATACACCATAAGAGAATACCCAAATAGGTTGTATGATAAGGTGTACATCATAAGACCTGTCCTAAGAGGGGACAGAGGGGGGGTAACCTGGACTGCAGCTGTATGAGCACTCGAACATCTACATTTATGGTAGGTACAAAACTGTACTATGTTCATCATGCATACAGCTGCAGTCATTACAGATGGGAAGAATCCCAAAGCTAAGTAGGGGTGGTAGGCACTAAGTGGAAGTAGGAGGAGCGAGGATGCCCTGCAAGACAGCTGTGGCAAAACCCCCTGTAGATTTAGAGTATAGTGGAAGGTGACAGTCCTTGGAGAAAGTGTGAACTGAACTCCAAGTGGCTGCTTCCAAAATGTCCTTGGTAGGGACCCCCCCTGAGGAAGGCTGCAGAGGTAGCTGTGGCCCTGGTGGAGTGGGATCTGATGCATGCAGGCAGTTTTTCCATGAAATGAGTAACAAAAGCGTATGCAGTGGGCTATCCATTTTGAAATTGTCTGTTTGGAAATGGCCTTTCCTTGAGCACCTGTAGCATAGGACACAGAGTTGCTCGGATTTCCTGAATGGCTTTGTCCTGTCCAAATAGTAACAAAGTTGTCTGTGAATGTCCAAGGAATGTAGTAGTCTTTCCCCTTTGTTTTGTGGATTAGGATAAAAGGTAGGCAAGTGGATAGTCCGATTCAAAGCTACACTGGATACTACCTTTGGCATAAAGGTAGTGTTGGTTCTTAAGGAAACTCTGCCCTGATGGAAGATGATGAATGGTTGCACAGCCATGAGGGCCTGTAGCTCAGAAACCCTGCGTGCTGAGGCGATAGCCAGAAGAAAGGCTGTTTTCCATGACAAGTATTGTAGTTCTGTTGAGGAAGCTGGCTCGAAGGGAGGAAGGGTCAGCTTTTCCAATACGAAGTTGGTCCCAAGCAGGGACTGGTGGTTTCCTTGGGGGTTTTATATTCTTTGCCCCTCTGAGGAACTGCCTTAAGGGAGGATGAGAGAATAAAGGAGGATCTGTGTTGTATTGTGCAGAAATGGCTGAAGCGTGGATCTTGATGGAGGAGAAGGAAAGTCCACTGTAATATCTCAGCTAGGTACTGTAAAATTTGAGGTATATTTATTACCCAATGATTCTGGCCCTTTTCTCGATTCCAGGCACAAAATTGTTTCCATTTGGCGTAGTAGGCTTTTCTAATAGGTCTTCTGGCCTCCAAGATGACATCCTGCACCTCCTTGGATCTGTTGGGAAATCAAGGAATTCTCCATGCAGCTAGATTTAGGGTTTTGAGCTGGCTGTGAAGGGTTTTGTAGTTGTGCTGGGACAACAGAAGAGGGACTAGAGGTAGGATCCATGGTGGGGAATGAGTCAGGCTCTTCAGGAGCCGATACCAGTGTTGTCTTGGCCAGTCTGGAGCAATGAGAATCATTTTCGGCCTCTCTGCTCTGACTTTTAATAGAACTTTGGGCAGCAGAGGAAGAGGCGGGAAGGCAAACTCTCAATGTTGTCCAATTGAAAGAAAGTGCGTCCACTTTCCAGGCCTGTGGATGATAGGTCCTTGGAACAAGATTTTTTCAACTGGTAATTTCTGTGGGTAGCGTAGAGATCTATGTCTGGCTGTCCCCATGCCCAAGTTATCTTTGTGAAAACTTGAGGATGCAACTTCCATTCGTGTGGATCTGTCATATTTCTGCTTAGGTTGTCTGCCAGTGTGTTTTCTTTCCCTGGCAGGAATTGTGCCTGTAGTTGAATTTGCAATTTCAGTGCTGTGTTCCAGGGTCATGGCTTGCCTGCACAGGGGGTATGAAGGAGTTCCCCCCTGTTTGTTTATGTACCACATCACTGTGGTGTTGTCTGTCCTTATCAATAGCTGGCCTAGATGCAGTAGGTCTTTGAAGGTCATAATAGCATTTTGCACGGCTAGCATTTCCTTTTGGTTGATGTGTAGGTGCTTCTCTTTTTGGGGCCATTTTCCCTGAATGCATTGATCTGTCATATGTGCTCCCCAGGCGTAGTCTGAGGCGTCTGTTGTGATTACTTGAGTTGCTTGAGGTACACAGAAAGGGAAACCTGTGTTTCTTTGGCAAGCTTGAGCCCACCACAAAAATTCATTTTGAAGGCATGGAATGAGTGGTATAATTGTTTCCAAGCCGTGGCTGTGTTGAGACCATAAGTTTTTTAGGTACCATTGAAGTTTCCTCATATGCAGCTTTGCACATGGGATTAGTAGGATGCAAGATGCCATGAATCCCAGAGCCTGCAGGACTTTCCTTGCAGTTAGCCTGGTGAAAGTTGCCATTTTGCTGAAGTACTGAGACAGTTGTCCTTGTTTGTCTGGCGTGAGGTAGGCCATCTGGGTGGCTGTATTCAAGCTGGCACCCAGGAAAATTTGTTGAGAGGGTATTAGTTTTGATTTCTTTTTGTTGGCTGTGTATCCCAGGAAGTTCAACAGTTTTATTACAAACGCCAGGTGCTGCAGTAGTATGTCCTTGCTGTCCGCTTGGATCAGGCAGTCGTCCAGATATGGGTAGATTTGTATTCCTTGTAGTCTGCAGAAGGCGATTACTGATGCCAGGCATTTCGTAAACACTCTGGGCGCAGTAGATAAGCCAAAGGGCAATGCAGAGAATTGGTAATGGGTTGAACCTGCAAGAAATCTGAGGTATCTTCTGCAATCTTGTCTGATAGGGACATGCAGGTATGCCTCCTTGAGGTCCAATGTTACCAGCCAAGACTCCTTGCCCAGCATGGGAAGAAGCTGCTGTAATGTAAGCATCTTGAATTTTGGTACCTGTAGATATGTGTTTAGGATGGATAGGTCTCCAATCTTTGTCTTTCCTTGGTACCAGGAATAGTCTGGAATAAAACCCTTGACCTTGTTCTTTTGCAGGTACCTCTTGAATCGCTTTCATGTCCATGAGAGCTGAAATTTGTTTTTGTGCCTCTGCCCTTTGATTTTGTGGCAGGTTCGGCATGCCTCTCATTTTTGGAAGGGTGTGAAAGTGGAACCTGTAGCCTCGGTCTATAATGTCCAGAATCCATTTGTCTTTAGTAACAATATGCCAATTTTTCAAGAATAATGCCAGTTTTCCGCCCAAAGGCGCTGCCATTAAAGCTTTGCTTGGCAGGTGTAGGGGGAAGTCATTGTGTCTGTTTTCTAAATGACTGATCTATCTTCTCTACCTCTTGGGGTTGGTGCTCGCCACTGTCTGGCTCTGAAAGATCCTTGAGGTTGCCCTCTACCCCTTGGGAGTCTGTATCTGCCTCTTTGAGGTCTGTCCGTGGCTGGAAAGGACCACTTTTTTGAAGGCCATTTTCTGCTGAAACGTGGAGGTTGTACCTGCAGAAAATCTTTCACTGTTTGCATTGATTTTGCTTTTTCCTCCATTTTCTTTAGTACCTCCTCAGCTTTAACACCAAACAATACATCTGTTTGAAGAGGTGCATCTAATAATTTAGCTTTGACATGATCTGGTAAGGTTTGCTCTTTGAGCCAAGCATGCCTACGTATAACAGACCCCGTAACAGCAGCTCTACATGAGGCCTCTAAAGCATCAAAACCACACTGCAAGGTATGCTTACCCACTTGCTCTGCACCATGCAACAATTCCTGCAACTCTTAAATCTGGTTGTTCTGGTTGTGTCATTTTGCTTTTCAACTGAGATAACAAAACTGTTGATACTTTAACATATGGAACTGAGAGTTTAATGTCCTCATGGTTAAAGTGGCCGAGGTGTACACCTTTTCCCCCCACCTTTCTAAAGCTCTGGAATCTCTCTGAAGGTAATGGGTTTTTAGCAGTAGAGGCCTTAATTCCCTTGGGACCCTGTGAAATAGTTTCTGGGTCAGCAGTATGACTTATATAGGAACTGGTGAGAATCAGGAACCCGGTAATACCTGTCTGGTTTAACAGGAGCTGGAGGCAAAGAATCTGGATTAAGGCTGGCTTCTGTGTACACATCATCCAACATATCTAAAACAGGAGGGATAGCCAGGGGCCCATGCTGGGGAAGCAGAAGAAATTCCCTGAGCCTTTTCTTGGAATCTGAGTAATCTTGGCCTTCCCAGTGAAAGTGTTCCCTCAATGTACGCAAGGTTTCTCCAAAAGAGTAGTCCTCGGGGGGGGGGGGGGGGGGGCATAATGCTGTTCCTCGGAATGTTCTGAGGTAATAGAAGCTTGATCTGAGGAAGGGTAGTCTTCCTCTAATCTGGGCCTTTTGTCAGAGGGGGGCTGAGAACCCCTGATAAGAGTAATCAAATCCTCAGCCATTTTAAGCATCTGCTTTTTAGGCATGGGGCCTTGACAGGGGGTCTGAGGACCCTGTTTTTTGGTTTTCATGGCTGCTTTAGATTTAATGAAAGCTTTAATAGAGAAGGAGGAAGGCCTGAAGATGCCTTGAGAAATGGCAGGCCTGTCTAGATTCTGAGTTTCCCCGCCAAGAGTGGCGCCGGTATCTGCAGTAGGAATGGGGACTGAGGAGCCTGCGACCTCGGGTACTGAAGACACCGGTAATTAGTGTCATCGGTACTCAGGGGCTGCGTAGGCACCTCGCTGAGCACCGGAGAACTGGTAGTCGGCCTTAGCGTGGTCTCAGTAGTCTGTGCGGACCTCGTATGTCGGTCCTTATCTTTGCGTCTTTTGCTCTAAACTGGAGTCGGAGTATGACGACATAATATAATTAAATTTTTTGCCAAAAAAGTGAAGGGCGAACTCCGCCCGGCACTTGATAGTGCGCTTGTTGAATCTAGCACAAAAACGGCAGGCCGACACATCGTGGTCTGGGCCTAAGCAAGGTATACAGAAAGAGTGGAAATTCTTATGCGGTATTTGCTTCCCACATGAAATGCAATTAACTTTGTCTGACATCGGTCTGAGGGAAGAAAAGTTTCCCCAACGGGGTACTTAGCTTTCAAGAAGACTTCGGCTGAAATACTTTCGTAAATCTCAGGAGCTGACCGACTGGCACTTGCGAACTGCTTCTGCTTCGGGAACCACGCAGCAAGAAAGACTGAAGAAAATGGCGTCTGCTGCCTCTTATACCCCTGCCGCACTGACATCCGGGAAGAAGCGACGACAACCGACGCCGGACCTAGACTTTGGAATTCGGCCGACCGAGGACCCGCCTGACGGCAGGATAACCCACCTGTAATGACTGCAGCTGTATGCACGATGAACACCTACCAATTGGACAAATTTTGCACAAGGACTCCCCACAAACAATCCGGGAAAGTGGCTGCTCTGTCCAGCTGGTAAAACCTATCAGTCTATGCCTTTCCACCTCTGCTCTCCAAAGTGCTACTAAAAATCAAACAGGACAAACCAAGGATGATTTTGATTGCTCCAGACTGGCCACTCCAACACTGGTACCCCCTCCTGCACAGTGCCACAGTTACCCCCATGGCACCTGCCTCAGACTCCTTCCCTGTTGTCTCAGCAGGAGAACCAGATTCTGCACCCTCAGCTTCTAGCACTGAACCTTGCAGCCTGGCCAATTACATAATCTCTCCTTTACCATCCCTCAGTAAACCTGTGATGGATATCATTTTAGAGACAAGAAGGCCTAGTACTAGAAAATCTTATGCTGAAAAATGGAAAAGATTCTGTGCCTGGAACCAGTCTCAAGGGATGAGCACAGCAGCGCCCAATTTACCTCAGATTTTGCAATACTTACCTAAGATGCTTCACAAGGGCCTGTCCCTTTTCCTTCATTAAAATCCACGCCTCAACCATTTCAGCTCATTATAACACAGAACATCCCCTCTTCTCTCATCCATTGCTCAAGCAGTTCCTCAGAGGGGTTAAAAATTTAAGACCACCTAGGGGAGATCCAACCCCAGCTTGGGACCTTAACTTTGTTTTGGAGAAACTCACTACATCTCCTTTCAAGCCAGCTGCTACAGCAGACAAAATTTCTTTCTTGGAAAACAGCTCTCCTTTTAACAATCACGTCAGCTAGAAGGGTATCTGAATTACAGGACCTTACAGCAGTGGAGCTTTTCATCATCTTTCATGCGGACAGGGTGTCCCTCGGAACCAATAAATTTTCATGCCCAATGGGGTTATCCAGTGTGGCTCTTGATCATTCCATTCAATTGCCAACCTTCTTTCCCAATCCACAGACAAAGGGGAACGGATTTTGCATTCCTTAGATTTGCACATACAACTTAAATTCTACTTGGCTAGGACTAAACCTCAAAGGAAATCTGAACTGCTGGTGGCATTTGCTGCAGGGGCAGAGGGATGGCTATTTCAAAGTAAACCATTTCTAAATGGATAGGCCATTGCATTCATTTCTGCTATAAGCACCATGGAAAATCTATCCCCTAGGGGATCAGACCTCACTCCACCAGGGCTGCATCTACCTCAACAACCTTTCTCAGAGGCATCCCTACCAGGGACATCCTAGAAGCTGCTACTTGGAGTTCTGTACATCTTTTCACCAAGCATTATCATTTGCCAATTTTCTCTAAATCCAGAGCTGGCTTTGCCACTGCAGTCTTGCAGGGCCTTATAGCTGTGGTCCTAATGCTATCTAAAGTCCTCCTCCCAACCATAGCTTTGGGAATCTACCCAAATGTAATGACTGCAACAGTGAAACACGAAGAACATAGTATAGTTATGTACACTTACCATAAATGTAGATGTTAGTGTATTTACTGTTGCAGTCGTGGTTACCTTCCCTCCAGCCCCCTAACATCTTTTGGCTATATTTCTACTTTCCTTTACTATGCTTAAAAGCCTTTTTGGCGTATTTGCTTTTTTGTTGGAGGTATATCTTTGTACTTTTATATTTAATTGTTCCTCATTAGGAGGCACCTGACATCTGGGGCAAGAATATGGAACCTGCCTTCCACACTGACACTTGCCCTTTCTACCCGACATTAACCCACAACACAGTAGCAAGAAGGTAACAAACTCCTATGGGGTACTTTTCTGAATAAGGACAAGCACAAAGTCACTTCTCCAAGTGAGCAACGGCCGGAGCTGGCAGTCACACTGGCAGCAGGAAAGTTCTGAGGTAGGTGCATGCTGACATCCACTTTATACCAGACGTCAGTTTATGGCCAACGTACACAGAGTGGTGGGCTGTCACACTTACCTTCTCAGCAGCAGCTATCTTTTTTTAAAGAAAAAGCAAGATGTACAAGTTGACCAGAGGCAGATTCCCTCGTGATGTTATGGATACAGCAGCATATGAATAGCACATCTTGTTTGCTGATCATAGATGTATCTATATAAATTTAGATATGTAAGTGTACAAAAAGAGAAAGCAGGCTCCCCAAGAGCAATGAAAAATGTACATTCCTCTGAAAGCAATTTAAGCAATTACAAGGTAACACCGAATAAAAAGGAATGTATAATCCAGGAGGTCTCAATCCATCAGAAGCCTCTGTAGGCGGGTTGTGAGAAAAAGGTGAACATAAACACACATGGAACGTTATGGTAAGTGCATAACTTCATGTGATGTCAATTTTCACCATATCCTCACGGATGGGACAGAGTCCTTATCATCCTGCATTTTGGGTGGCGCAAGGGAGAATATTCCTTATGACCACAGGTCCAAATGCAGCTCTACCCCTTGAAACCAAATCCAATTTGTTATGAGTAATAAAGGTATGGTGATTGGTCTACGTGGCTGCCACACAAAAATAAGTTATGAACTTACTTTAACATTCCATCTGAGTTGTTGCTTTTCATTTGTCTTAAGCCAGAGGGAGACTGATCCTGCACGGATCTGACTTGGCCATGTACTCCAGCATCGGATGCAAAGTCCAAGCTCCTTCCCTACGCATAATGCCCTACACTCCCTCCTCCCCTCATATAGAGTTTGTTGTAGAACAGCACCAACTCTATAGTCTACATACCTATAAAAAAAAACCTGGCACAGCAGTCTGAGGGCCCACATACTTGGAGGACCCTTTTGTCCTGGCTGGCTGTATGCCTTTAGTCCAGTCCATTACACAGTGCAAAAAAAAAGGCAGGGGCAAGGAGGGAAGGATAGTTGAAGACAAATGAAAAGAAACAACTCGGATGGAATGTTATGGTAAGTACATAACTTATCTGAAGTCATTTTCGTTTGATCTGCAACCTGAGGGACAGAGTCCCTAGCTACCAAAAACCATGGGAGGTCCTCATGGAAGGATATTCTGGAGCACAGCTGAGCCAAAAGATGCTCTGCGCCTAGAGAGAAGATCCAATTTATAATGAGAAATAAAGGTATGCAACAAGGGCCAGGTAGTAACAGCAGAACAGATATCAAGAGGAACCCTAGACCAAAAACCTGTAGAAGAGACCGATCTGGTGGAATGCGCCCAGACATGTCCCGGTGGAGACAACCCTTCAGCTCTACAGGCCAAAGAAATGTGCTCTGAAACCCAGCGAACAACCAACCACAGAGGCAAGCTTTCCAAGATGAGATTTAGAAAATGAGACAAAAAGCTGATCCGATTTACGCAAGCGTTTGGTTCTGTGCAGATAGAAATGCAACTGCCTGGGCACATCTAGTAAGTGCAATTTGGGAAGAAAGCAGGCAAATTAATGAATGGCCACACCTGTCCCCGCAGCCCTAGAGGCACCCTCTGTAGCATGTAGTAGCCTGATGGAAGTGTTAGAAATAGAAGTGAGGGTGCCCATGCAGGAGAAAACCACCTCCTCCACTGACATGGACCCTGGGGGCAGACTCTGCGACCTCCCTGACCAGGTCCCTCTGCAGTCTGATTTTATGTGCCAAATAATTCAATGCACTCAAGGCAAAATGTGTCTGAAGCTTAGGCCCACTTCCCAAAATGAGCCATAGCCCAAGACTCCGTCAGACTGAGTTCTCCTGAGCCAGCTCCTCCTTAATGGTCACTACAACCACCATGGCACCGACTGGGGACCCCTTGGACCAATGGGCTTGTCTGATGGGGCACTGAGCACCTTGCCTGGGCACCTGGGGAGGAGCTCAACTGTGTCTGGTTCCTTCCGTGCCCTAGTGGAGATGGGGTGGGGTCATCCAGGAGTTAGAAGGTCCTGTGCCAAACGCCTCCAGAAACATTGACTCATCAGGGTTGGGCTTCAGGGTAGACAACCCAATGTGCTGGATAAGGATCTCTATGATGTCCCATAGGAGACATCCTCTAGGGTGATCGGGGGGAGACCTGTCCTTCCTCAAAGTGTCAGTCATTGAGGGACTCCAGAGGGGAGTCCAAGTGCCTCCTCTTGCAAGTATGCTTCTAAGAGCTCCTTGGGGGTAAACTCAAGGGAGAATTTGAAGCTTCGGGGAGTTCCTGGATTGGAACCTCCTGGGATAAACTGGCAGAAGGCTGTTACTAAAGGGGGGCAAGATGGAAGACTATGGCCCAGAGAGGGACAGAGAGGGAGCCATGGCAGAATCAGAGGACGAGAATGTCAAGGCACTTGGAGCAGAGAGGACCTTCACAACAAACACTGAAGGTGAGCAGACCCCCCCAAAGACAGAACAGCTGGGGGCTGCCTGTCTACCTCCCTCAGCACAAAGGGGAGAGCCAGAGCCAAGCCTCCCAGTACCGAACCCCAGAGGCGCAGGGACAACACCAAAAGTTTTGTAGTCAAAGCCATCCTCTTGGATCAGACACCAAGGCTACAGCTCAGTCTGTCCGCTCCTAAAATGTCAGAGCCGATCTGCTCAAGGCATGAGTCAGGGTACCAGGGAGTAATGGCACCAACCACTCAACATCCAGGAACCTCTGACCCAGGGGCTCCAAAACCAAAGGTCAGATCAGAGAAGGAGAGGGGGGGTGGACTGCATGCTCTCAGACCAGTTAGGGGATGGAAATGGTAAGACACAGCTGAATCTTGGCCCAAATAAACATCATCCTGTCCATCTCAGCTTCCAACAGTCTGCAAGTGGACTGAACTGAAGAAAACACTGACCCCATCTGAGAATGACAGCTCCTGGGAACAGTGCTGGAGAAGTCTCCAGCTCTGGGAAGAAGTGTGGAGACTGGAACAAAGGGAAACTCCAGTTTGGATCTGGCCAGGACTTGGCAGGAGGCTCGGCAGAGGAAGAGTGCTTTGGAGACTCCTTCCTAGGCCGATCCCACTCTTTCGAATGGGCCTTCTCTCCATCCCCGGACCTCTTAGAGAGGTATAGTCCCAGGAGCCGGGGCAGAAGAGAAAGCCTCTGCAGGAGGCGGGGAAGACCCTTTAAAATAAGCTTGCTCCTCCTGTCGATCAAGGCGTGAGGGGTTGAAGCCTGCGCAGATAGAGCAGGAGGTATCCAAATAGAGAACTCCCAGACTATGCACAGAGTGTGGGCATCGGAAGGTGGAAGCTTATGTCCACACACTGCACACTTCCTAAACCCTGGCTTAAGGGTGTCAGCCATGGGAAGGAAGGTCCCACACACGCGCACGAACACAAGCTAGGAAGGAAAGAAAAGACTTAACAGACTGATGCCAAGACATGGATAGTAGGTAGGGGAAAGAAGATAGACAATAGGAAGAAAAGAGATGAAACCCCATAAAAGAACACTTACATGCTAAGGAGACTGGAGCAGTGGAAAACCCATGCTGTTTAAAATCAAGAGGCAAACTTCTGTGTGGAGGAGGGACAGCGAGGCATTATGGTTAGTGGAGGAGCTTGGACTTTGGATCCAATGCTGGAGTACACAGTAGAGTCAGATCCATGCCAGACCACAGTCCCTCAGGTTGAAGATCAAATGAAAACCACGTCAGATAAATTATTAATGAAACCCTGGCGCGATAATATGCCTTAGAATTAAATTTAAGTCCTGTGGTGGCAAAGAGTCTTTTGTATGGGGGTTTATGAGAATTATTCATTTCAAAAAGGCTTTGCAGAGAAATCACCGAAGATCCATTTTCACCAGAATGGAAATTCCACATGGCTGCTAATTGTACCTTAACAGTAGCTGCAGATACACCTTCATTAAAAAACCATGCTATGAAACCCAAGACCATATGAACAGGAGCGGTGAAGGGGTCTATGCCAAGACTCTACTCTGCCCAACAAGCAAAACATTTCCATTTACTGCAATAAATTTTACAGGTGGAGGATTTGAAAGAGGCAAGAATGTGTTAGCCAGGCAACCCCTTTTCTCCTCTTTAGCCATAAATTGGCTATTTCAAACTATTAAAGTGCAAGTGCTCATTTTCTTGAACAGTACAAATGTACCCAAATTTCTTTTAAATAAATACAAATAAACATACTGCTGTACTGAACAAAACCAACTACATTAATACATATTCAAACTAATGAATATTTAAATACATAAAATTACATACATTACATTGAATACAGTTAACAGACAGACAGTTAAATGCCTCCTTCCAAATTCATCCCTTTGGGATATAAAGTGTGATAGTTAATCATTCTATGTTCTAGTCTACTTAATTCATTTTTGAAATTTCCTACCTGAAAATGGGGTCTAGCTAGGACAAGCTTATTTGTATTTATTTAAAAGAAATTTGGGTACATTTGTACTGTTCAAGAGAATGAGCACTTGCACTTTAATAGTTTGAAATAGCCAATTTATGGCTAATGATTTAATTAATGCGTATATATAAATGGGATGTTTATGCTTGATTGTTACACTGAAGGCGAACTGCCGAGGTACCAGAATGTGCTATTAAATGAAAATTCAAAGTCATCCTATTGTGTGATTTCCTTCCTACTGGAATCTGTTTGGTGTTTTTCTAATGTTGCTGTTTGGATCCAGTGTGTTTATTAACTCCTTTTCTCCTCCCCTGCCAAGACCGGAACTGGAGCAGCCAAGCTGTCAACTTGAGATTGTGTACATTTGGATGAACCATTCCAGTTGGGTGTGACGGAACTGGGTTCAGATTCCAAGGTTCGTTTAGAAGAGAAGGTCACAGGAAGGGGAACCAAATCTGTCAAGGCCAGTAGGGCGCAATTAGGATTATTGTCACTGTCAACTGATTGGCCTTCTGTAAGAAAGGTGGGATCGGCGGGGTAGGGGAAAGGCATAAAGAAAACCCAGGGGCCAATCATGGAGGAGCTCACCCCTCTAACACCAGTAGAGAGATGAATCAGGGTGAAATAGTGGCTGTAGTTCACTAGAAAGGCAGAAAAGGTTGCAGCAAGGCTGGTCCTATAGATGGAAAATCAACTCCACAAAATTTGAATGAGGAACCACTTGTGAGGCATTAGAAAGTACAGTTGTGTACACTTACCATAAATGCAGATGTTGGAGTGTATTCATTGTTGCAGTCATTACACTTGGGTTATTCCTGCTGGCAGGCGACCCGTAGTCGGCCCGAGTTCCAAAGTCTTGGTCTGGCATCGGTTGCTGTTGCCTCCTCCCTAATGTCAGTGCGCCAGGGGTATAAAAGGTGCAGCAGACGCCATTTTCTTCAGTTTTTCTTGCCCCAGATGTCAGGTGCCCCCAAGAAGGTAGGCAATACATATTGCGTAAAAAACAAAGTAAAATAAAAACAGTACCTTCATCTACAAGCAAGTACACCACATAGGTTGTATAGGATAGAGAAGTATAGAGAAGTCCCAGCAAAGAAAGGGGGATGGAGGGTGGGGTAACCTGGACTGCAACAGTGAATACACTCGAACATCTACATTTATGGTAGGTACACAACTGTACTAGGTTCATCACGTTTCACTGTTGCAGTCATTACACTTGGGTTGAATCCCAAAGCTGAGGAAGGGCGGCTGGGGTCTAAATAGGATTAGGAGTGGCTATGAGGCCCTGCAGAACCGCAATGGCAAAGCCTGCTCTGGATTTAGAGTAAAGGGTAAGTGATGATGCTTGGTAAAAAAGTGTGCACTGAACTCATGTTGCAGCCTCTAAAATTTCCTTGGTTGGTACTCCTGTGAGAAAGGCTGCTGCCCTGGAAGAATGTGGCCTAATATTTTTAGGCACTGACTTGCCATGATGTGCATAGCAGAAACGAATACAGTGTCCTATCCATTTTGAAATAGTCTACTTTGAGATAGCCTTTCCTTGTGATCCTGCAGCATATGCTACGAACAGTTGCTCAGTTTTTCTGAAATCTTTTGTTTTGTCCAAGTAGAAGCGTAGCTGCCTGTGTATGTCCAAAGAGTGCAGAAGTCTCTCCCCTTTATTCTGGGGAGTTGGATAAAATGTTGGCAAATGAATGGTTTGGTTAAGAGCCACACTGGATACTACCTTTGGCATAAATGTTGGGTTTGTCCTTAGAGAAACCCCGTCCGGATGAAAAATGATAAAAGGTTCCACTGCCATTAATGCCTGCAACTCGGACTCTTCTTGCTGAAGTTATTGCTAGGAGCAGAGCAGTTTTCCATGATAGGAATTTTATATCAGCTGTATTGGCTGGCTCAAAAGGAGGCAGTGTGAGCTTTTCACAGACAAAGTTGAGGTCCCATGTAGGTATCGGTGCTCTCCTTGGGGGTCTTATGTTTTTTGCCCCTCTGAGGTACTGTCTTAGCAGTGGATGAGAAAAAATAGGAGGTTCCGTATTGTAATGAGCTGAAATTGCAGAGGCATGGATCTTAATTGATAAGGATAGGCCTTTGTCCAGCATATCAGTTAGGTATTGTAAAATCGGAGAAATATTTGGAACAAGTGGTTCAAGTCCTTGCGCCTGGTTCCAAGCACAGAATCTCTTCCATTTTTCTGCACAAGATTTCCTGGTGCTAGGCCTCCTGGCTTCCAAAATGACATCCATAACAGTTTTAGAGAGAGATGTGTTCTGGGTGGCTATATTACCCGCCATGCAGACAGATTTAAGGTTCTGAGTTGGCTGTGCAGGATCTGATTGTTTTGCTGAGACAGAAGATGAGGAATTTGAGGTAAAGTCCAGGTTGGGCCTTGAGACAAGCTCTTTAGGATTGGGTACCAGTGCTGGCATGGCCAGTCTGGGGCAATCAGCATCATTTTTGGCTTCTCTTGTCTGGCTTTTAGGAGCACCTTGGGAAGGAGAGGCAGTGGTGGAAAGGCATAAACTGTTAGGGTTTTCCAGCTGAATGATACAGCATCCACTTTCCATGCTTGTGAGTGATAAGTCCTTGTGCAGAATCTCTGTAGTTGGCAGTTGAGGGGAGGCAAAAAGATCTATGTCTGGGCATCCCCATTTCCTTGTTATGCTGAAGACCTGTGGATTTAGTTTCCACTCGTGAGGGTCCATGAGGTTTCCGCTTGGTCTGCTAGGGTATTTTTCTTTCCTGGCAGGAATTGTGCCTGTAGATGTACTTGGGTAGGGCAGTGCTGTGTTCCACAAAGTCATGGCTTGCCTGCAGAGGGGGTAGGAATGTGCACCCCCTTGCTTGTTTATGTACCACATAACTGTAGTATTGTCCGTCTTTAGTAATAGTTGTCCTGGATGTAGTAAATCCTTGAAGGCTGTCAGGGCATTCTGAACAGCTAGCATCTCTGATTGATGTGAAGATGCATTTGGTGTGGGCCACGTGCCCTGAACACATTTTCCTGCCATGTGTGCCCCCAGGCATAATCCGATGCATCTGTTAGTGTCTGCCTGGCTGTGGGTAAAGTGAAAGGCTGTCCCTTGTTGTGGTGACAGGCCAGTGCCCACCATCGAAACTCCTGTTGCAGGCAGGGAAACAGTTATTATTGTTTCCAGGCTGTGGCAATGTTGAGTCCAAACACTTTTTAGATACCATTGTAGTTTCCTCATATGCAGTCTTGCATATGGAATTAGTAGAATGCAGGATGCCATGAAGCCCACGGCCTGCAGAATTTTTCTTGCAGGGAGCTGGGTCTTTGTTGCCATCATTTGAAAGTAATGAGTCAGTTGCCTTTGCTTGTCTGGCATGAGATAAGCCATCTGGGTAGTTGTATTTAAGCTTACACCCAGGAATATTATCTCTTGAGAGGGCACTAGTTTTGATTTCTTTTCGTTTACTGTGTACCCTAGGCAGATTAATCTTTTTACAAATGCCAGATGCTTTAGTAGAATGTCCTTGCTCTCTGCTTGAATAAGGCAATCGTCCAAGTAGGGATATATCTGTATTCCTTTTTGTCTGCAATATGCAATTACTGGTGCCAGGCATTTTGTGAAGACCCTGGGCGCAGCAGATAAGCCAAAGGGCAGTGCAGAGAATTGGTAATGCATCAAGCCAGCTATGAATCTGAGGTATCTTCTGCAAGATTGTCTGATTGGGACATGCAGGTATGCCTCTCTGATGTCCAAAGTAACTAGCCAAGGCTTCTTGCCCAGCATGGGTATAAGTTGCTGCAGTGTCAACATTTTGAATTTTGGAACATCCAGGAAAGTATTTAGAATTGACAGGTCCAATATTGGTCTCCAGGCTTTGTCCTTTCTGGGTAGCAAGAAAAGTCTTGAGTAAAATCCTTGCCCCTGTTCTTGTTGTGGTACTTTCTGAATAGCTCTCATGTCCATGAGAGCAGAAATTTGTTTTCGCGCCTCTGCCCATTGATTTTGTGGCGGGTCTGGCATACCTTTTGGCCATGGTAGGGTGTGAAAGTGGAACCTATAACCCTGAGAAACAATATTCAGTACCCATTTGTCCTGGGTGATCCTGTGCCAATTTTGTGAGAAAAGTGCTAGTTTCCCCCCTAAGGGAGCTGCCAAAAGATAAGTGCTTGGCATTTGTAGAGGGAAGTCATTTGGACGGTTTCCTATAAGGTTGTGATTTGTCTTCTCTGCCTTTGGGGGCTGAAGCACCCCATTGTTTAGGTCTGTATGAGCCTTGGGGCTGAGATCTGCCTCTTGGGCATCTGTATCTGCCTCTTTGTCTTTGTGGTCTGTCTGACACTGAAAAGGGCCAATTTTTAGAAGGCCAGTTCCTACTAAATGTAGGTGGCTGAACCTGTAAGAAATCATTTACTGTCTGCATTGATTTTGCTTTATCCTCCATTTTCTTTAACACCTCCGCTGCCTTAAAATCAAACAAAGTATCATGCTGCAATGGAGCATCCAATAATTTTGCTTTAACATGATCAGGTAAACTTTGTTCTTTTAACCAAGCATGCCTTTGAATGACAGAACCTGTAACTGCGGCTCTGCAAGAAGCCTCTAATGAATCAAAACCACATTGCAGAGTATGCTTTCCCACTTGTTCAGCTGCATGCAATAAATCCTGCATTTCCTTATTGTCAGGACATTCTGAGCTTGTAGGCATTTTCTGTTTTAGCAAAGATATTAGGTATTCTTGATATTTAAGCATGCAAAACTGGCAATTTAAAGCCCTTGCAGCTAAAGTAGCAGAAGTGTAAACTTTTTCCCCCTATCTATCCAGTGCTCTAGAATCCCTATCAGGGGAAACAGGGTTTTTTGCAGTGGAAGCCTTGACCCCTTTGGGACCCTGAGAAATTGTTTTTGGGTCAGCAGCAGGGTTTTTATAAAGAAATTTATGAGAGTCCGGGACCCTATAGTACCTATGCGGCTTGACTGGTGCAGGGGGTAAAGAATCAGGCGACAAACTGGATTCTGAAAAAAACAACAATATCTAGTACAGGGGGGATAGCAAGGGGCCTGTGCTGAGGCAGTAAGAGTCTCTGAGCCTTTTCTTGTATTCTGAATAATCCTGGCTCTCCCAATGGAAATGCTCCCTCATGGTGTGCAAGGTTTCCCCAAAAGAGTAATCCTCAAGAGGAGAGTCTGAAGGGATAGATTCTTCAGCATCAGAGTCCTCATAGGGAGGAAGAGAATATCCCTGTTCTGAAGAGGAATCAGAGGAAAGAGACCTTGTCAGAAGAGTCATAGTCAGTGTCTTGCCTAGACCTTTTATCAGGAGGGGGATGGGTACCCTGATCAAAGTAATTAGGTCTTTGGCCATTTTAAGCATCTGTTGCTTTGGCATGGATGTCTGTCCAGGAGAATGCTGTACTTGTTTATTTGTCTTTAGTGGTGTTTTAGACTTTGCCTTGGCTGCTGAAGTGGACTTGATAGTAAGCTGTGTAGGTCTGAAAACACCCTCAGAAGCAGATGCCTGCTCAGCGGCTCCGGACCCATCTGAGGGAATAGTTTCCGTAGGCCCAATACCTTGAGTTTCCAGAGACCTAGTTGTCTCCACGTGGGAGTCGGAGGTGGCCTGTGGCTCTGAGGTAGTGGGTGTCAGGGGCTGCGAAAGCGCCTCACTGAGAACAGGCGACTGGCCTAGAAGAGGCTTCGTTGTCTGTTTTGAACCTCGGATGCCTGTCCTTTTCTTTGTCTTCACGGTTTTTTATGAATTCATCGGTTGTTCCGACGGCATTATGTAGTTAAACCTTTGGCCAAAGTAATGTAAAGCAAAAATCAAACAGAAGCTTAACTTGCTTATGCTTCAGGCACTGCACGGTAAGAAAGACGGAAGAAAATGGTGCCTGCTGCATCTTAAATACCCCTGGCGCACTGACGTCAGGGAAGAGGCGACAGCAAACGACACCAGACCAGGACTTTGGAATTCGGGCCGAATGCAGGCAGCCTGCCAGCAGGATAACCCACGTGTAATGACTGCAACAGTGAAACTCGATGAACATCAGTTTCCTTTATTAGAATAATTAGGAAAGCCCGGTAGTTGAATTGACTGAGGTTAGCTTCAGAAGCCACTTTAGGGATAAACTAAGGATTTTTTTTTCCCTCAGGGACACCCTTGTCCTTATAAAAGATAAATGGAAGTTTAATGCATAGAGCTTGAAGTTCCGAGACCCTCTTGGCAAAGGTAATTGCCACTAAAAAGGCAGTCTTTTAAGATAGGAATTTAATATCACAAGCAGATCCCATTTCAAAGGGTTTTTGCATCAAAGACTGCACCACTAATGTCAAATCCCATGGTGGGGAAGGATCTTTAACATGCAGTCAAAGAAAAGCTTTCACAAAGGCTTTAAGGAGTTGTACAGTTTAGAAGAGAAGGTAGGCTCCGCATTCAGACAGACGTTAGAAATGGCTAACTGGAGCTTAACTCATTACATCAGAGTGATGCCTCCAGGTGAATCTATAGTTAACTCCTACTGATGCCTCTAGGCATCAAATATTGCTTGTTCATATTTGCATCAATAATTCCAAAACCATGATATATACAAGATTTTAAAAGTATTTAGTTTAAATCAATGCCATTATTAACTACATTAATACTTGACCTCTGTCTAGTGCAGACAAAAAGATAACTTATGATATGAATATATAATCACTTTTTTTACACATTTCAGCAACCAACAGGACTCTTACCTCATATGAAAGTGCTCAGCTAGATGAATAAAATGTTGCAGACAGTGTGTAACTTGAGCGATTGCTGAGATATTGTAAGTAATAGTTACTGTGTTTACTGTGACTTAGAAAATTCATTTCAAGACCTAGAACCTAAAGAATACTACCACTATAAAAATAGTTTGTGCCGAAGGGTTTGCCATTTATATTTCTTTCATAACCCCTATGGTTCCATAGATATGAACATTTGCTGGAAATGTGATTGAAATGTACGGACATAATTTGATTCTGTCAAAAGGCTTAGGCGCTGTCCATTGGAAGTTAACAGTGCAAACTTCCTGAGCTCCATTAAAGTGAATGAGTTAATGGTCGAAAAACTTGGCCCATTCCAATAAAGGGAAGACCAGAAGAGTAAGATATCAAGGATCGGCCCAAAAAGGGATCCAGATTACGCTGCCCAGCTCAAATTGAAAACTTTTTCCATTTACTGGAATACACCTGCTTGGCAGATGGCTTTTGAGAGGCCAAGATAATGCTCCTCACCAGGGAAGGAAGCCTGGACTGCGAAAGGATTACTGGAACTGGAGAAACCATGCAGTTAGATGAAGAGTCTAGAGATTGGGAAGTGGAAGCCCCCAGGGATGGGAAATGAGATCTGGAACGAGATCCAGTATCCAGGGCACATACTTCACATGAGACCTTAGGAAGGAGAACCATGCTGAACGAGGCCAGAAGGAGGCAACGAGAATGAAAGTCTTCAGTCGTTGAGCTTTCAATATTTTGGGTATTAGAGGAGGAGGAGGATAAGCATAGAGGAATCCCAGAGGCCAATTGTGAATCAGAGCGTCCCTGGTTGATTCCCCGCTGGAAGGATCAGGGCAAAATGATAGACTCCCTAGCAAACCACAAATGCAGCTAAGAGATCGCAGCATGGCTGACCCCAATGGTCAAAGATTTGATGAGTCCTCACAAGTGGTCCCTGAATCTGTCACTGGCAAGATAGACCTACTGAACTTGTCAGCCAGCATGTTGGAACGGCCAGGAATGTGAGTTGAAAGAAGAAAGCGTCCAGAAGATATCACCCATTCCCACACTCTCATGCCCTTTCTGCACAGGGGATAAGACAGTGTTCCCCCCTGCTTGTTGATATACCAGACAAGCGCCATGTTATCTGTTTGAATTGCTACCATCCCATAGGGAGGCAGGCTTGCAACGTTAGGACTACTCATCTCTAGGATGAGTATGTGCAATTTGATTGCTGTGGGGGACCACGTGCCTTGAACCGTTCTGCCCAAAACATGCCCCTCCCACACCCCAGCAGGGAGGTGTTCATGGTCATTGTGACCTTAAACGGGGGAAGACAAAATGGCCTGCCTAGAAATAGGTCCCAAGACTGAAGCCAATCAAGATGATTTCTGGGCACCAGAGTCAATTTTGTCATGGACATTGGATTAACCTGAGTGGACCACTGGACTGTCAGGGTCCACTGAAGAACTCACATGTGATACCAGGTGAGTGGCGCTAACTGAATGGCAGCTGCCATCGAACTTAATGCTTGTAGAATAAAATGAACATATGGGAGTTCTAGCTCCAGCGAGAGAGACCTGACCACAAATGAGTTGAACCCCATGAAAAGGCAGTGCTACAGTCTCCAATATAATCAAACTAGACCTTGATAAACTAGGTTCTGGCACAGACAAGATTGGACTTGGGCAGATTCACAGTGATACCCAGATGTTGGGAAAAGAAATTATGTTCTTACCATAGTGGTGCTGCTGTAGTGTTGTCGCCTCACAGCAATACGTTGTCCCGTTCGATTCTCAGCTAGAGCATCTTCTGTGTGGAGGCATGCGTGAATGGGCGTGCCTTTGTTGAAGGTTGTGCATCAGGGCTGGTAACTCAGCACGTAAAAATCCACTATCAAACATTAACGGAGGGGAGTTCCACTGTGGCGACCCCTAACTGGGATAAGCCGAAAGACACAACAACCATAAAGTTCCATCTGTGTTGTTGACCTTTATTCATCACTGATGAGTATCAGTTCTGTCCTCGGAACAGAGTCGGCCATTCTAACAAGCTCGCGGCAGCCAAAAAACTCTCGAGCTAAGCTTACCAATAGTGTCTGCTATCAGTTCAGATACAGTTTGCCCATAAGACAGAAAGCAGAGGCTTTATCTGAGCAACTTCTCCATCATAAGGTAGGACCAAATCCGAATCTCCAGGAGTCTTTTGGAGAGGGATGGCAAGGGGGAGGTAATGAATGAGATCACAGATGGAACTTTATGATAAGAACACAACTTCTTTATCTGATGTTGTTAATCTTCATTCATGACTGATGGGACAGAGTCCCTAGCTACTTTATTTCCGGGGAGGAAATATGGAAGGATATTCCTGAGCACCACTGAGCCAAAGGAGGCTTTCCCCCTGGACACCAAGTCCAATTTGTAATGCGTGATAAAGGTTTGAGGAGTGGACCATGCTGCTGCTGTACAAATGTCATCCATGAAGTTTTTCATGGAAGGCAACAGATGATGTGTCTGTTCTGGTTGAATGCACTCTGAGCCTGCAAGGTAGAAGAGCTTTGTTTTGTTGGTAAATAAAACAAATGCAATCTGTCAACCATTTGGACAGTCACTTTGGAAACCAATCCTCCCAATTTTGGTCCTGAGAATGATACGAATAATTGGTCAGATTTTCATAATAATTTAGTCCTGTCCAAGTAAAACCACAATTGTCTATGCACATCAATTAAATGTAGTGAATATTCTCCTTTGTTAGAAAAATTTGGAAAGAAAACTGGCAGATCAATTGTTTGATTAATAGTCAAATCAGAAATAACTCTGGTAAGAAGGTGGGATTAGTCCGGAGTGATACTCCGTCTTCATGGAAAACCATGCAAGGACGTTTCATGCACAAGGCTTGTAGGTCAGATATTCATCTTGTTGATGTAATAGCTACCAAGAATAAAGTTTTCCAGGACAAAAGTTTTATATCGCAAGTGGCAGCAGGTTTGAACGGAGGACGAGTCAAGGATTGTAGAACTAGTGTAAAATTCCAGGGTTCGACTGGCTCTTTCAAAGGTGGTCTAATGTGTGAGACACCCCTCAAAAAGGGGAGATGGTTTTACAGAGATGGTGAGAAATCAAGGACTAGTCCTGGAAGCCATTGTGGAAGCAAGAGACAGCCGCCAGGTGCACTCAAATAGTTGATGCTACTGCTCCCGAATGGAGGTTGTTTGATAAATAGTCCATTACCAAAGTAAACTGGGCTAAAAATGTATCTATTCCCTTCTTTCAGGACCAAATTATGAATCTCTTCCATTTGCTGAGATAAAGATTTCTGGTTTATGGGAAGCCAAAGGAATGTGATGTACAGGGAAGGATAGGTCATTATGCCTGGCAATAAAGTGGAGGAACCAAGCTGCCTGCTTAAGGCTCTATATGTTTGGATGCATCAACCCTTGGGTGCGACAGCAATTCCGGAGTTGGATCATGGTTAATGTACTAGGTGAGGCCAAAGGAAGGGAAACCAAACTTGTCAGGGCCAATAGGATGCAATGAAGATTACTCTTTCTCCAAAGGGCCTTTAGAAATTGTGGGATCAGGGGAGGAAAAACAAAGTCCCATGGGCCAATCGTGTACTATAGCACCCCTCGGGGACTCCCTCTGAGGGACTTAAGGAAAAGTAGCTGTTGTATTTGTGGTTTGCGGGGGATGCGAATAGATCCAGTAAGACTGGCCTCAGCGACTTAAGATCTTCGCCGCTATGATAGGATTGAGGGACCACTCATGAGACAAGAGAATGCATTTGCTAAGTTTGTCTGCAACACTGGAACCCCCAGGAATGTGCGTTGCCATCAGTGGTTGGAAGCCATCGCCAATTGCCAAATTCTTATGGCCTCTTGACAACGGGTAGGACTTTGTTCTCCCTTGTTTGCTGATATACCAGAACACTTGACATGTTGTTGAACTGAATAGCAATTGTCCCTGATGGGAGGACAGATCTGAATGCTTGCAACGCTAGAAGCACTGCCCTCAGTACTAGAACATCGATATGCAGGTTGGCCTCCACGGGTGACCAAGTGCCTTGGACGGTCTTTCCCTGGAAATGCTACCCATCAGGGAAGTGTCTGTGGTCACTAGGGCCTTGGGCTGACAGGGGAAGAACGGACGACTCCATAGGTACTTCTGGCTTCATCCAAAAAAATATATCTTGTTTGTATTGATTTGTTATGCAGATCTGAAAGGACATAGGACGAGTCAAAAAGGAACACTGTTAGGAGAAGCCACTCTAGAAGCCTCATGTGTAGTCTTGTCAGGAGACCTACTGTAATAGATGCTGCCCATTGATCCTAGTAGTTTAATGACTGCCCGAGCTGAAACTTTGCCCTGAGAGAGTATCACCAGGAGTCGAGACCTTAGTCTTTAAGGCTGAGTATTGAAAGTTCCCCTTATGAATTCCAGAGTTTGAGGAGGACTATTTGTATTTCTCTTTGTTTATTGAGATACCCAAGGAGTTTCCTAGCTTTAGGGTGTAATGTAAGGCTGTAAGCAGTAGATGCTTGGTGGGGGCAGTAAGGAGCCAATCGTCTAAATACAGAAACACCCAGAATAACTGCAGTCTCAAGTGAGCTGTTACCACTGCCATGCATTTGAACACTCTGGAGGCCGTATAAAGACCAAAGTGCAGCACTCTGAATTGGTAGTGATGGGCTCCCAGCCAGAAGCGAAGGAATCTTCTGGAGTGTTTGCCCATTTTTGTGTGGCAATACGCTTCCTGAAGATCTATTCAGCACATCCAATCATCTTTATCAAAGGTAGGATAGACTGAACTGTGACCATCTGGAATTGTTTGACGAATTTGTTTAGAATGTTGAGGTCTATGATTGGCCTCCAGTCCCATTTTTTTTGGCACTTAAAAGAACAGAGTAAAATCCAGATCCTATGTGGTCTGGTGGGACTGCATGGATGACTCTTTAGAAGCAGCTTTTGAATATCTTGAGCTACTGCTGCTTCCCTCTGACTGGGTGGAACATTGAGAATATGCCTTGGCACCCTTGGGTAAAGATTGAAAGGTATGAGAACACCTCTGACAATTATTGTCTGCACCCAAAAAGCTGTGGTTATCATTGGCCAGGCAGAGTGGTGCAGAGAAAATAGTCTTCCCAACTGCTTCCAGAGGTAAGCAATCTGGCTGCTCTTCAGGAACGCTGATAGGGCTTGTCCTGAGAAAGAATCTCTGGATCCTAATTACGTGGACCCCCTCTGCCTCTGTAGGGGTGTCTTCCAGACAAGTTTCCCCCTCTACTCTGGGGGGGGGGGGGGGGGGTAAACTCATCATGTGCATTACCGAAAGGACCATGGGATTTCTTGCACCACATCTTTCCACTCCTGATTCCTAGAGTGGAATCATAAGGGGTGGAAAACTGCATGCTCATGGCAGACAGGGTCTTACGGTCCTTTTTTCACACCTGGCTAAATTGTCTTCCTTTTGGTCCAAATAGAGAAGAGGCCTCCACAGGAGCATTCAGAAAGAAGACTTAAAAGGATCCGCAAAATAGCATAGGAGTATCCAGGCGTGATGTCTCATGACGCCGCTTACACCCGCTGCTCTAGCCGCCACTTCGGTAGTATGAGAAATCACCCGCCTGGACGAGTTCGATATAGATTCCAGGGTGGCAAGCTGTGAGGCAACTGTCGCATACCTAGTCAAACTGCTCCTAAGGTTCCCGAGAGTTCTGAGATTACCCAGCTCCAGAGAGACCTAAAGTGTGCCAAGTAATTCAAAGACCGAAAGGCAAAGGTTGAAGAATACACCTGCTTCCCTAGACTATCGCCAGAGACTCCATGTTTGGAGGATGGACAGTAGAGCTCTCCTTAGCAAGCTCCTCCTTAGTGGCCGCTGCCACCACTATAGCATCAACTGGTAGGCCTTTGGGGCCAATGCAGGTTGTCCTTTGGAGCAGAAAATTTTGGCTGGTCTCCAAGGGATAGGATGTTCTTCATCTCACATTGCTGCAGTCCTTACATATGGGGTAGTCCGCTGTCCTCGGTCGGCCCGAATATCAAAGCATTAGGCTGACGTCGGTCAAGGCGCTTAAGACTGACATCAGGACGTCAGGGTACAAATGCGCATGACCGACGTCATATCCTCAGTCTTTTTTGCCGCATGGTCCGATGCAGAAGCAGCATTGCAAGTGCCGTTCGGCGTTCTGAAATTTTTCGAGTTCGGAGTTTCAGACCGAATCAAAGTTGGCTAAGTACCCCGTTGGGGAATATTTTCGTTTTTTCTTGCCTCAGTGGTTTACCGGATGTCAGAAAAAGTGAATAACTGTATTTCTTGTGGGAAACAGATACCGCATAGGGATTATCATTCTTTGTGTATTCCTTGTTTGGGGCCTGAGCACGACGTTGTTGGGTGTCGCTTTTGTGCTAGGTTCAATAAGCGCACTATTAAGCGAAGGTTAGATTGTGCTAGGCTGGTCTTTGGGAAGCGGTGCAATTATAATATGCAGTCGGATTCTCCGGCGCCCGCTTCTTCGAAGAAGCGCAAAGACAAAGCAGTTAAACCCAGGCAAGATGAGTCGTCCGTTCCGGACGCCGGTTCTTTAGAGGCGTCAGTGGAACCGGTGATTCCGACGGAGGCTTCTCTGGAGTCCCAGGGGGAGACTTTGATATTGCAGGATGTGGCCTCTCAGGAGGCAGGTCAGGCTGAAGGGGCTTCTCAGGTTACTGTACTTCCCTCCCTTCATAGGGTGGTTAGGCCCTCTCCTTCTGTTTCCAAGGCTTCTCCCAGAGGCAGGCCAGGTTTAGCTTCTGTTGGTGTCACTCCTAGTTCAGCAGGGTCTGTGCCCAAGAAGCACATGCTTAAAATGGCAGAAGATTTGATCACTTTAATTAGAGGTTCTTTGCCCCCTCCTGATAAGAGGCCTAGGGTGGAGCCAGAGTTGGGGAGTTTTGAGCAGGCTTCGGATGTTTCAGAGTCTTCGGCTGAAGACTTGCAGGAGTACTCTCCTTATTCTGATTCTGATGCAGATGATTCGACTCCTTCTGCTTCTCCTCCAGAGGATTTTTCTTTTTCAGAGACTCTGCATTCCATGAGGGAACATTTTAAATGGGAAGGTCAGGACTTCTCTGATTCCAGGAAAAGGCTTGGGGAATTTTTGCTTTTACCCCAGCATAGGCCCTTGGCTATACCCCCTGTTCTGGATGTTGTGGAAGATGTGTTTGCAGAGGCTTCACTTAATCCTGATTCTTTGCCTCCTGCTCCTGTTAAACCGGATAGGTATTACAGGGTGCCAGAGGCTCATAAATATCTTTATAAGAGTCCTAGGGCGGACCCAGAAACTGTTAGTCAGGGACCTAAAGGTGTCAAGGCCTCTGTTGTAAAAAATCCGGTTCCTCCAGATAAAGAGGCCAGAGCTTTGGATAGATGGGGAAAGAAAGTCTATACTTCTTCTACCTTAGCTATGAGGGCTTTGAATTGCCAGTTTCATATGTTGAAATATCAAAACTATCTTCTTTCTCAATTGAAGTCTAAGGTGGATGCTCTGGCGGAAGGCATTGAGTGTAAAGAATTACAAGATTTGGTGCATGTCTCTGAACAGGTGGGTAAGCATTCTTTACAATGTGGTTTTGATGCTGTACAGGCCTCGTCTAGGGTGGCTGCCACTGGTTCAGTTCTTCGCAGGCACGCCTGGCTGAGGGATCAGAATTTATCTGACCATGTTAAGACAAGGATTTTGGATGCTCCTTTACAGTCTGATGTGTTGTTTGGTTCACCTGTGGAGTCAGTCTTGAAGAAAATGGAAGACAAGGCTAAGTCTATGCAGGCTGTTAAAGATTTTTTGCAAGTTCAGCCCCCGAAGTTTAGTAGGAATTGGCCTGCGAAGGGGTGGACGTATTCCTTCTTATGATTCTCAGTCTAGGGGTAGATCTAGACGTGGTAGGGGCAGAGCTCAGAGTTCTTTCAGACTTAGAACAGGGAGTTCACCTGCACAATCTTCGGGTGAGGGCAGGGACCAGTCCTTTCGTAAACAGGCCCAATGACCTACCTTTTCAGCTGCCAGATCCTTCTTGCCTGGCAGCACCTTTGGGAGGAAGGTTGGCACTCTTCAAGGAAAATTGGAATTTGATTACCCAAGACAGATGGGTATTGGATATCATACACCAAGGTTACAAGTTTTATTTCCATACCTTGCCTCCTTTCAAAGGCATGCCGGACGTTCCTCCTCAGCAAAGACTACAGGCTCACAAACAAATTTCTCTGCTACTTCAAATAGGGGCCATACAACCGGTCCCTCTGTCAGAAGTGGGCCTAGGATTTTATTCTCGCCTGTTCCTAGTACCAAAGAAAGGGAACACGTGGAGATCAATTTTGGATTTATCTATCCTCAACACATATCTGGACATTCCCAAGTTCAAAATGTTGACGTTACAACAGCTTTTACCTCTGCTGGGCAAAGATCACTGGATGGTGACTCTGGATCTCAAGGAGGCTTACCTTCATGTTCCTATCAGGCTCAGTTGCAGGAAGTATCTGCGTTTTCGGGCTGGGACTTTTCATTATCAGTTCTCTGCATTGCCCTTTGGCTTATCTACTGCGCCCAGAGTGTTCACGAAGGTTCTGGCTCCAGTGATAGCTTTCTTCAGGCTAAGAGGAATACAAATCTATCCTTATTTGGACGATTGCCTGATTCTGGCCCAAGGAAAGGACGAACTTCTTCATCATTTACAGTATGTGATAGCAGTGTTAAGATGCCTGGGGTATTCTGTGAACGAAATAAAGTCCAGTCTAGTACCCTCTCAGGACATGTGCTTTCTGGGTGTGAGGCTGAATACAGCATCCCAGATGGCCTTTTGACCCCGGACAAACAAAAGAATCTTTCTCTTTACTTCCATCAATTGTCTCGTCAGTCCAGGCTGACTGCAAGGACAGTCCTTCAAGCCTTGGGGTTCATGGCATCTTGTATTCTGGTACTTCCCAATGCCAAACTGCATATGAGGAAGCTACAATGGTATCTCAAAAATGTATGGACACAGCACTGCCAAGATATGGACACTGTCATTCAGATAATACCTTGCATTCAAAAGGAATTTTTGTGGTGGGCTCAGGAATGTCACCTAAACAAGGGACTCTCTGTGACCCGGCCAGAGGCGAGTCAGATTCTAACGACAGATGCCTCAGACAAAGCTTGGGAGCTCATCTGAATGGAAAATGGGTACAAGACACGTGGCCTGCCAGACTTCAACATCTACATATCAACTTGAAGGAGATGTTAGCAGTCCAGTTTGCATTAATTGCTTTCAAGGATTTACTTCTTCCAGGGCAGGTGTTGGTTCTAACAGACAACACAACTGTCATGTGGTACATCAACAAGCAAGGAGGAACGCATTCTTATCCTCTATGCAGACAAGCAATGATTTTGTGGGAGACTGCTCTCAGTTTACAGCTAAATCTTCAGGCAAGGTTTCTGCCAGGAGCACAGAACTCCTTAGCAGATGTGTTGAGCAGACAAATTATGGATCCCCACGAGTGGAAATTGGATCCTCATGTATTTCAGAAATTGACAGTGTTATGGGGGACTCCAGACATAGATCTGTTCGCTTCTCCACTAAACTACCAGCTGCCAAAGTTTTGCACAAAAAGGTTTCATCCCACAGCCTGGAAAGTGGATGTTCTTTCATTCAATTGGAGCAATCTTCATGTGTATGCCTTTCCACCTCTGCCTCTCCTCCCAAAGGTACTCCTGAAGGTCAGACAGGACAAGCCAAACATGATTTTAATAGCTCCGGATTGGCCTCGACAGCACTGGTACCCATTACTGAGAAGTCTGGTACGGGAGCCTCCATGGCCTTTGCCTTCGATTCCTCACCTGCTGTCTCAGGAGAACAGTCATTTACTCAATGTCAAACTTCACTCTCTACATCTAACAGCCTGGCATATTCTGTTTTAAACCCTGGAGGGTCTCAGCTTCCACAACAAGTTTTGAATGTTATTTTGGAGGCCAGAAGGCCTAGTACAAGGAAAATGTACGCAGATAAATGGAGGAGATTTTTATTTTGGAGTACAGCAAAGGACTTTGATGTTTCTAAACCTAATTTAAGTGTGACTCTTCAGTACCTTACTGAGTTACTGGACAAAGGTTTGTCCTTCTCCACTATTAAGGTTCATGCTGCAGCAATCTCTGCTAACTATGACTGTGACCCACCATTGTTTTCTCATCCTTTGTTGAAGCAATTCCTTAGAGGGGCAAAGAATATAAGACCCCCACGTAGAGCTCCTACTCCTGCTTGGGATCTCAATTTTGTGTTGGAGAAACTCACTCTACAACCTTTTGAGCCTGCAGCTACTGCAGAGTTGAAATATTTATCATGGAAGACTGCTTTTTTGTTGGCCATTACCTCTGCGAGAAGGGTTTCTGAATTACAGGCCCTTATGGCAGTTGAGCCTTTCTTAATTTTCCATAAGGATAGGGTATCTTTGCGTACTAATCCTTCCTTTATGCCTAAGGTGGTTTCTAGTGTGGCTTTAAACCAAGCTATTCATTTGCCTACTTTTTATGCAAACCCCCAAAATAAAGGGGAAAAGATTTTACACACTTAGGATATACACAGGCAGTTGCGATATTATTTGAGCAGGACTAAAGGGTTCAGGCAGTCTCAGCAGTTATTTGTTTCATTTGCTTTGAGTTCTCAGGGCAAACCTGTTTCAAAACAAACTATTTCTAAGTGGATTGGTTTTTGTATTGCTTTCTGTTATTCCCATCATGGTAAGGAGATTCCAGCTGGGATTAGGCCTCATTCCACTAGGGCTACTGCCACTTCTACAGCTTTTAAGGGGTGGCTACTAAAGATATTTTGGAGGCAGCTACTTGGAGTTCAGTGCATACTTTCTCTAAGCATTACCACCTTCCACTTTACTCTAAATCTAGGGCTGGTTTTGCCACTGCAATTTTACAGGGCATTTTGGCAGCTCCTAATGCTTTATAATTTTGCCATCCTCCCTTTCCTCTGCTTTGGGATTCTACCCATATGTAAGGACTGCAGCAATGTGAGATGAAGAACATAGTACAGTTTTGTACCTACCATAAATGTAGATGTTCGAAGATCCACATTGCTGCAGTCCAATTTACCCTCCCTCTTTCCCCTCTGTAGTTAGAGGCGGTTGTGTGGTTTGGGTTGTAAATATTGTAAATATGATTAGTGCAGGGGTGGTTGGTTGTTTTTTGCTGTCTTTTGGTTTTGGCCTTTCTTTTTGGGCCTTCTGACATCTGGGGCAAGAAAAGACTGAGGATATGACGGTCATGCGCATTTGTACCCTGACGTCCTGATGTCAGTCTTAAGCGCCTTGACCGACGTCAGCCTAATGCTTTGATATTCGGGCCGACCGAGGACAGCGGACTACCCCATATGTAAGGACTGCAGCAATGTGGATCTTCGAACATCTACATTTATGGTAGGTACAAAACTGTACTTTCAGCGGTGTCAGGATTCCAACAAGTGCGCTGCACGATGAACTGAACTAGGTCGTCTGCAGACAGGGTCACCAAGTAGAGGGTCAAGCAGAGAAAACCTGTAATACAGATTCGTCAGAGAAAGGGCTGGTGGGGTTCCAGTCTCCCCGCTGCTTTAAAATTTCCAGTACATCTCCAAAAGGAGACATGCGCAGAGGGCAACCATGGTGACCCTTCCCCTTTATCCCAGTCTGCATCTTCGGTAAGGGAATCCTCTGGGGAATCCATGTGCTTCCTCTTACACAATCTCTTACATGGTACCTCCACAGTGAGGAGATCCAAGGAGGACTCAAGAGTGGATACCTGTATGGGAACCTCAAGATACCCTTCATAGGTTCATAGATTAGTACTAGGCTAACTGCCTTTGTGGGACATTTTAAGCCTAGCCAATTACCCCATGTAAGAATCCAACCTTGCATCGTGTGTCTGCAATGTAAAACACCTTAACCATTATACCAACCCCACACCCTGAAGGATACCTGTAGGTTCCCATGCCAGATGTCTGTCCGCTGAGGTCCACAGAACAGACTTATAAGCGTCTCCAGCAGCGAAGAAACCAGCTGCGAGCCTGCAGAGGCAAGTGCCCTCTCCATCACCTGGAAAGTGGGCCTGCTAAGAGGGTTGGGAGCCTAGAACACAGAAAGACAACCTCAGGACCAGGATCAAACCCCACTCCAATGAGCCCAAGCCCAGGGAAGGAGCCAAGAGAGGACTCTGTGCCGCCAAGATAACTGGAACCATAGTAGACGGTGCCGTAGAAAAACTAGGTGCCGTACTAGGGGTTATGGTGCCGACAGCTCAGTCACGATCTTGAGGATGGCTCAGCTCAGAGCAAGTCAAGCCATAGAGTAGGCTCCAGAGCCATGGTAAGGTCTACCAAATGGAACCAAAGAAGCTGGAACCGGGATAGGCATCTGTGTCGAGGGCTCAGATACCTCCAAGGAGGTCGGAGGAATATATGTTGGAGTTTGTGGGAAAATTCCTCGGTTCCGGGTGGGAGGGAGGATTTGAAAGGAGTTGGGATTTCTCTGGCTGCTAGGTTCTAATCCAACAGTCTCATATTGAATTCCAAAAGGCTCCTGGAGGAGCAGGTTGACATCCCAGACAGAGAATCAGGGGGCTCTAGAAAGACTGCACTGTTGTCCAAAAAAGGGATATGCCTACAGGGAATATTGGGTATGAAGGAGTATTTCACCTTTCGGCACGGTGGTCATGTTTGGTACTGTAGTCGATGCTTGAGGCACTGGTACAGGCGATGGTACCGTAGAAGGGGTTTGAGGCCCTGGTTCAGAGGTGGTTGCTGATGACAAAGAACATTTGTCTTAGATTCCAAAGATTTAACTGATTTTGGAGTCACCAACATGTGGAGAAGATATGGATTGGCTTCTCTTTTTATGTTGCTTTTTAGGAGGGGTTTGAGCCCTCCCATCTCAGAAATGGCCTCTGAGAAAGAAGTTTTTAGGAGATCTTGAAGGATAAACTTATTTTTCCTTTCAATCAAGGTACAGGCACTAAAGCCCTTGCATATCTCGCATGGGGGTTAGACAGATGCAGTACCCCGCGACAATAAACACAAGACAAATGATTATCTGAATTTGTCATTTTCCTGCTACAGTGGTCACACTGTTTAAAGCCAGTTCCCTTATCAGGCATCTTTAGTTATAACGCAAAAAGCCTGTAAGACAGTAGTATAATTCCAAGCAATCAGGAAATACACACTTGCAGTCAAGGATGGTTGTACCCAACAGGTAAACAGAGAAAGAAAAAAGGGGAAGGGGATACCAGCAATGGAGGTAAGGGAAGACCTGTATCAGGAATGGTATGAAGAATACCAAGCCTTGGTAAGGTTAAGTAAACTCAATAAGACTTTTAATGAATTATAAATTCACAAGGAAAAACCAAGAAAAGTTTAAAGTAGTAAAAATTTCTAATGACTTGGCTTGAGAGCTGGCCTGATACGTCTTGATACTACATGCAGCAATGGAGATCTGAGATGATAGAGGGGCACTATGGGCAAGCTTAGCTAGAGAGTTTCTTGGCTGGCGCGAGACTGTTATAACAGCCAACTCTTTTCCGAGAACGGAACAGATACCCATCAGTAATGAATAAATGAAGATTAACAGATGACTGAGGATATATCTAGTGGCCATTGATAATTTATGGCTCCTCACAGCTCCCACAAGGCAATCATCCAGGTACAGAAAGACCTGGAAACCTTGCAGCTGGAGAGGAGTTGCCAACACTGCCATGCATTTCGTAAATACCCAGAGGGCTGTGGTGAGTCCAAAGAGCAGGGCTCTGAAATGGTAATGCTTGGTCTCTAAATGAAAGTGTAGATGTCTCCTGGAGAGTCAGTCACTCTTTATGTGACGGTAAGCATCCTTGAGATCGACTGAGCACATCCAATCTTCCTTGCGGAGAAGGGGCAGAATGCATTGAACAGTGACCATCCGGAACTTTGACAGATAAGTTGAGCTCGCTGTGGTCCAAAATCAGACGCAAATGTCCAGTCTTCTATGACACCAAAAAGAAGCTAGTGTAAGTTCTGGACCCTCGTCCTGTTGGGAAACTCTTGGATGGCTCTCTTCTGAAGGTCCTGAACCTCTAGATAGGCCAACACCCTCTGGCAGGGTGGAACGTCTGGGAGATATTTTCAAATTGGAGGGGATGAGAAAAGGGAATGGAGTAACCCCTGTAAATTTTTAACTCCCGCTTATTGGAGGAGAGACTTGTCCAGGTTAGTGAGTGAAGAGAGTTGTCCCCTGACTGCCTCAAGGCAGGACAGTTGGGCAGCACCTCAGGAGGGCTGAAAGGGCTTCTCCGAGAAAGGTTGCTGGGAACCCTGCTTCTACGGACCCCCTCTGCCGCTAAGGTGGTGCCTGTGATTGAATCCCCTGCCCCAGCTTGTGGAAGAGGATTCCTGGGGAGCATCTTGAAGTGAAGACAAGAGTCCTGCGGAATCAGTTTCTTACTGCCCCTCTGTCTTAGAAAAGGACCATTTTGGAGTATAAAACTTGCTCCAAACCATGGAGAGAGTCTTGCCCTCCTGCTACAGGTTAAGGTATCCTTAACAGATGGTCCAAACAAGGTGGGACTGTCAAGGGGGCATTAGTAAAGGACGCCAAAGGGCTCTGCAAAGATGAAGCCAGGCATGCTGAATGGCAAATGCCTGTTTGCTGCTCAAGAGGTGGCCTCTGCCGCATTGGAGATCAACCTCAAAGCATTAGCGAAGGAAGTCGGAGTAAGCAGCTTAGGAGAGACCAGTTTGAGACTCTCCAGAGGCAACAACTCAAAGTACAGTGGTGAGCTCTGAAACCAAATCCCGCTGAAGCTGGGCACAATAGGCCATATAATTAGCTGCTCTCATTCCAAATGTAGCCGAGGCAAACAGATGCTTTCCGAAGTGGTCAATCGCCAGAGACTCTGTTCCGGGGATGGACCAAGGAGCTCTGCTCAGCCATCTCCTCCTCAGTAGTGGAGGCCACCATGATGGCATCGACACGTACACCTTTGCTCCAAAATGTCTCATCTTTCCCATCTTTGAGAGGATTAAGGAATTTCCTTTTTTTTGTTAAGTACAGGTTCCACAGTGTCCGGCACCTTCCAAGCCCTACTGGCGATAAGATCTACAAACTAGTCAGCAGGGGCTTCCCAGGTTTGAAGATGGGACCCCAAAAGTCTTCAGGAACACAGACTCCTCCCAAGACTGGGCTGGGGAAGACCAGCCACCTCTTTTGCTTGAGAATGGAGGAAGTCCCCAAACAGCACTCCCTCAGTGTACCTAAATGGCACTTCCTCAGGCGAAGTCTGGGGGACCCATCACCTTCCTTGAAATCAGTCTCTTCTGTGAGGGACTCTCTAGGAGAGTCCAAGTGTCTCCTCTTACATATTCTCTTTCGAGGGGTTCCTCTACGGTGGACTCAAGAGAGGACTCTGAAGAAAGTTACCCCAAGTAGGGAAGGGTCTATGTGAAGGTGCACACGGGAGGGCTGACCCTGGCAAGATGAGACCTTGCCACCCAAACCCAAGACAGGCTGGGGAGGACAGAGATGCGACTGCCAAGCTGGAGGTGGTCCTCTACTGCTTGAAGAGCGACAGGTTGGACAAGGCTCCCCTCTCCACCACAGCAACAGGCACCACTTGGGGAGACAGAAGGGACCCTGACAGAGTACCGAAGCCTCATGACGATATCCTCCCCAAGCTGATAAGTGCTGAGGCCCCCAAAGGAAGGAAAAAAAAAAGTTATGTACTCACCATAACTTCCATCTGAGTAGCTGTACTTAATTTGTCGTCAACCTGTGGGTTACTGATCCATATCTGATCTGAGCCGGCAACATTTACTACCATTAGCTCTGAGCTCCAAACCCCTCCCCTTACCCATAACACACTTCAACTACTTCCCATCCCCAGATAGTTTGCTGAACCTCATAATAACCAGACCTGAAAAGCTTTACTTGTGACGTATACTGCAACCTGTAGGCTGATCATATGCCAAGGTCCGGGGGAAGGAGGGAGGGATGGTTGAAGACAAATGACGTACAACTACTCAGATGGAACATTATGGTGAGTACATAACTTCTTTATCTGAAGTAGTTCACTTCATTTGATCTTCAACCTGTGGGACAGTCCCCCAGCTATTACATCCCTGGGAGGCCCTCATGGAAGGATATTCCAGAGCACTGCACAAAGTACAGTTCTGTACACTTACCATAAATGTAGATGTTAGAGTGTATTCACTGTTGCAGTCATTACATTTGGGTTATCTGCTTGCAGGTAGCCCTCAGTCGGCCTGATTAACAAAGTCTTGGGTCCTGCGACGGTTGTTGTCCCTTCTTCCATGACATCAGGTCGTCAGGAGTATAAAACATGCAGCCGATGCCATTACATCAAATTTTCTTGCCCCAGATGTCAGGTGCCCCCCTAATGGGAAGCAATTATATATAAAAGCGCAAAGATATACCTCCAACAAAAAGGCTTTTAAGTATAGTAAAGGAAAGTAGAGATATAGCCAAAAGAAGTTAGGGGGCTGGAGGGAGGGTAACGAGGATTGCAACAGTGAATACACTCCCAACATCTACATTTATGGTAAGTGCACACATCTGTACGATGTTCTTAGTGTTTCACTGTTGCAGTCATTACATTTGGGTAGATTCCCAAAGCTATGGCTAGGAGGAGGAATTTAGATAGCATTAGGGCCAGCTATAAGGTCCTGCAAGACTGCAGTGGCAAAGCCAGCTCTGGATTTAGAGAAAATTGGCAAATGATAATGCTTGGTGAAAGTATGTACAGAACTCCAGGATGTCCCTGGTAGGGACGCCTCTGAGAAAGGCTGTAGAGGTAGATGCAGCCCTGGAGTGAGGTCTGATCCCCTGGGGGATAGATTTTCCATACTGCTTATAGCAGAAATGAATGCAATGTCTTATCCATTTAGAAATGGTTTGCTTTGAAATAGCCTTCCCCTCTGCCCCTGCAGCAAATGCCAATAGTTGTTCAGCTTTCCCTTGAGGTTTAGTCCCGTCCAAGTAGAATTTAAGTTCTGTGCACATCTAAGGAATACAGTATCCATTCCCCTTTATTCTGTGGATTGGAAAAGAAGGTTGGCAAATGAATGGACTGATTAAGAGCCACACTGGATACCACCTTGGGCATGAAGGATGGATTGGTTCAGAGGGACACCCTGTCTGCATGAATGATGATGAAAGGCTCCACTGCCATAAGGGCCTGTAATTCAGATAACCTTCTAGTTGAAGTGATTGCTAAAAGAAAGCGGTTTTCCAAGAAAGAAATTTTAAGTCTGCAGTAGCAGCTGGCTCGAAAGGATGTAGAGTGAGTTTCTCCAAGACGAAGTTAAGGTCCCAGGCTGGGGTTGGAGCTCTCCTGGGTGGTCTCAAATGTTTGACCCCTCTGAGGAACTGCTTGAGTAGTGGATGAGAGGAGAGGAGAGGTTCTGTGTTATGAGCTGAAATGGCAGAGGCGTGAATTTTAATGGAGGAAAAAGACGGGCCCTTGTGAAGCATCTCCATTAAGTAGTGTAAAATCTAAGGTAAACTGGGCGCTGCTGTGCTCATCCCTTGAGACTGGTTCTAGGCACAGAATCTTTTCCATTTTTCAGCATAAGATTTTCTAGTACTAGGCCTCTTTGCCTCTAAAATGATATCCATCACAGATTTGCTGAGGGATGGTGAAGGAGAGAGATTAAGTAATTAGCCAGGTTGTAAGGTTCAGTGTTAGAAGCTGAGGGTGAAGAATCTGGTTCTCCTGCTGAGACAGCAGGGAAGGAGTCTGATGCAGGTGCCATGGAGATAAGTGACACTGCGCAGGAGGGGGTACCAGTGTTGGCGTGGCCAGTCTAGAGCAATCAAAATCATCCTTGGTTTGTCTTGTGATTTTTAGTACTACTTTGTAGAGCAGAGGGGGGGGGGGGATAGACTGATAGGTTTTTCCAGCTGAAGGACAGAGCATCCACTTTCCAGGCTTGTTTCTGGGGATTCCTTGTGCAAAATTAGTCCAATTGGTAGTTTTGGGGAGAGGCAAACAGGTCTATATCTGGGCTCCCCCATTTGATTGTCAATATGTTGAAAATCCTTGGTTCCAGTTTCCACTTGTGGGTCCATGAGGTTTCTGCTTAGTCCGTCTGCCAGTGTATTTATTTTCCTTGTAAGAATTGAGCTTGTAGGTGCACTTGGTAGCTCAAGGCTGTGTTCCACAATGCCATGGCTAGTCTGCAGAGGGGGGTAAAAATGTGTACCCCCCTGTTTATGTACCACATAACAGTGGTGTTGTCTGTCTTTACCATTAGTTGCCCTGGAAGAATGTGGTCCTTGAAGACTATACGAGCATTTTGTACAGCTAACATTTCTTTTTGATTGATATACAGGTGCACTTGACTTGGGTTCCCTTTGCCCTGAATGCACTTCCCTGCCAGGTGAGCCCCCCCCCCCCATGCATAGTCTCATGAGTCTATTACGGTTTGAGCGGCAGGAGGTGGTGTGAAAGGTAGTCCCTTGTTTTGGTGACAGGCCTCTTCCCACCAAAAGAACTCTAGGCATAGGCAAGGTATGATAGGAATCATGGTTTCGAATGTTAACAGCATAGGTTTTTTAGATACCACTGTAGTTCTCATATGCAGTCTTGCATATGGAATTAGAAGAATGCAGGAGGCCATGAACCCCAAGGCTTGCAATATTTGTCTTGCAGATAAGCAGGGTTTTTGTAGCCACTGGTTTGAAGTAGGGTGCCAAATAAATTTGTTTCTCTGGCATGAGGTGAGCCATCTGGGAAGTTGTATTCAAGCTTGCTCCCAGGAATATAACTTGTTGACAGGGTATCAGGTGTGATTTATTTTCGTTTATGGCGTACCCCAGACAAGTTAGAACCCTTTGTACAAAGGCCAGATGATTCAAAAGTATGTCCTGGCTTTCTGCCTAAATTAGACAATCGTCCAGGTATGGGTATATTTGAATATTTCTTTGCCTGCAAAATGCAATTACTGGAGCTAGGCACTTTGTGAATACCCTAGGCGCAGTAGATAAGCCAAAGGGCAGTGCAGAGAACTGATAGTGTGTGTAGCCTGCTTTGAAGCATAGGTATCTTCAACAAGATTCCCCAATTGGGATGTGCAGGTATGCGCTTCCTTTAAATCTAGTATTGCCAACCAGGCGTCTTTGCCTAGCATATGGAGCAACTGGTGAAGAGTAAGCATCTTGAATTTTGGAATCTCCAAAAAGGGGTCCGGGATAGGATGCCATGAATGGTCTTTTCTAGGTACCAGGAAAAGTCTCTAGTAGAAACCTTGTCTCTTTTCCTCTTCTGGTGCCAGTTGAATAGCTCCCATGCTTGAGAAAGTACTTGTTTTTGGGCCTCTGCCTGCTGATTTGGGGGTAGGTTCGGCCACCTGCTTGATGTTGGCAACATGTAGAAGTGAAATCTGTATCCCTGGGACACTATTTAAAACCCATTTGTCCTGGGTAATGAGTTTCCAATTCTTTGCATGAAGAGCAATCTCCCCCCCTCCGAAGGGGTAGTCAGTTGATAAGTGCTTGGGAATTTTAAAGGAAGTCATTGAGACAGTTTACCATAGGGGGGAGTCTTATTATTCCCAGACTGGGAAGTGGAGGCCCCCCACTTCTTAGTTGTGTGCGTCCCCTGGGACTGAAACTTGGGGTTTTTGCTGTGTATGGGTTTGGCTTAAAACCTGGAAGGGGCTGGAAAGGACCAATTCTTAGAGGGGCAGTGCCTACCAAATCTAGGAGGCTGAACTTGTAAAAAATATTTAACAGTTTGCATAGATTTAGCGTTATCTTCCATCTTTTAAGAACTTCCTCAGTCTTGCTGCCAAACAGGCGGTCCTGATTTAAAGGAGCATCCAACAATTTAGCTTTAACATGATCAGGCAAAGATTGCTCCTTAAGCCAAGCATGCCTTCTGAGAACAGACCTAGTAAAAGCATACCTGCAAGAGGCCTCTAATGAATCAAAAGCACATTGCAAAGTACGTTTTCCAACTTATTCAGCAGAATGCATTAAATCCTGCAATTCTTTATTTTCCACAGTCAGGAATCAACATAATTTTCTGTTTAAGCAGTCCAATAACCTGTTGCTGATACTTTAACATATGAAACTGGCAGTTTAAAGCCTTAATGGCCAAGGTTGCAGAAGTGTAAACCTTCTTACCCCATCTATCCAGCACTCTGGAGTCTATCAGAAGGGGTAGGATTTTTAGCAGTAGAAGCCTTAATGCCCTTGGGCCCCTGTGAAATAGTCTCTGGATCTGCAATAGGATTTTTAAAAAGGAACTTGTGGGAGTCAGGGACACTGAAGTATCTGTCAGGATTTCTGGGAGCAGGAGGCAGGGAATCAGGGGCCAAACTAGATTCTGAAAAAGCATCAACAATGTCTAGTACAGGAGGAATAGCTAAAGGCGTATGCTGAGGTAGGAAAAGAAAATCCTCAAGCCTCTTTTGAATCCGAAAAATCCTGGCTTTCCCAGTGGAAATGTTCCCTTAGAGTATGTAAGGTTTCCCTAAAAGAAAAATCCTCAGGGGGGGGGGGGGGGAGGAATGGAGTCCTCTGCATCAGAATCTTCATAAGTAGATAAGGGCAAATCTAGATCATCAGAAGAATCAGAAAAACAGAATCCTGATCAGAAGATTCATAATCAACTTCAGTCCTAAGCCTCTTAGAAGGGGGAGGGGTTGGCTACCCCCGATTAGAGTTATTAGATCTTCAGCCATTCTTATCTGTTTTTTCAGTCACAGAGGCCTGAGCATGTGGCCTGGGCGTCGGTTTTTAGGCAATGATCGAGATTTGGGCCTAAATAAAGGCGGTGCCATTTTAATATGCAAGTCCGTAGGGCTGAATACACTTTCAGAAACCGGTGCCTGCACAGCGGCTCCGGACCTATCCAAAGTAGAGACATACGCGGGTTCTACAGTTGAAGCATCTTGTGGCATACCGGACTCTGAATGGGTCTCAGTAGAGGCCTGCAAATCAGAAGTAGCGAGTATCAGGGGCTGCGAAAGCACCTCACTGAGTACCGGCAAACTGACGACTGGCTTAGGAGCAGCGTTGTCGGCAGTTTTGGACCTCGGCGGCCTGTCTCTGTCTATCTTTGTATTTGTTCAGAATCCCAGTAGTCTGCTGGCTAACAGATGACATTTCTGGATAATTAAACAGAGAACAGAAATATTTAGAGGTGAAAATATACAGACGGATAGTGCGCCGATTAAATAAAGGACAAAACCAACAGCAAGGTACGTCATGATCAGGGCCTAGGCAAGGAATACAGTACAAATGAAAATCTTTGAGGTATTTGCTTTCCACAAGTAATGCAATTATTAAATTTTACTGACATCGGTAAGGAGCAAGAAAAAAAAGTTTCCCCAATGGGGTACTTGGCTTTAGTTGGAGGCTTCGGTTCTGAAATTCGAAAACGAAAATTTCAGGAGTCTGCCAACTGGCACTTGCGAACTGCTTCTGCTTCGGGCACCGCACAGCAAGAAAGACTGATGTAATGGCATCGGCTGCATGTTTTATACCCCTGATGACCTGATGTCATGTAAGAAGGGACAGCAACTGAAGCAGGACCCAAGACTTCGTTAATCAGGCCCACTGGGGCTACCTGCAAGCAGATAACCCAAATGGAGGAATGGAGTCCTCTGCATCAGAATCTTCATAAGTAGATAAGGGCAAATCTAGATCATCAGAAGAATCAGAAAAACAGAATTCCTGTGTACTGTTTCCTTGCCTTATTTGGGGGAAGGGAAGCTACCTTGCTTACCAGTGGGAGTGGGAAGCATTGAGCTGCCTTTTGTCCAGTTTTGTGAGGTTTCAGCCAGTAACTAGTAGTTTATTGGTCGTTTTGGGCCAGTTTCTAGCTTTTTCCAGCCCCCTGGTATAAAACGCACGTTAGCGCGATTTAGAGCGATTTAGCGCGGAGCTGCCACTGTTGCACACTAGGGCAGTGCCGGTTAAGCAGGTTTAAACTATTCGGGCTACCTAAAGTCCACTCTTCAAATTTTCCCTTAAAACTACCTTCCTCGAACTATACTACTGATCAAATCAGCATATCCTATAACTAAAAAGATCATCTCTACTTGACTCCAAGTAGACTATTCTCTATCTATTAAACCTAGCACTTGCTCCTACAGTACTTATTACCTTGATACGCTACTCTTGTCATAGATAGTACCCCAAAAAGGCAACCCCCCATTTCTCGGTCACCCACGTCCCCCGGAATCTTTTTAAAGTTTTTCGTCTACCCTTCTAGCATGTCGAGGATCAGTTGCTAGTGTCCTCTCCTGCTCAGCTGGTGAACCTGGGAATATTGAGGCAATGTTTCAATTGCCTCATGTACACAGACAACCCTCTCCTCCTCCCACAAAACACAAATACATGCGAGAGATGCAACTATACGCCAAACTGGAGGCTGAGCTCTCTCAACATAGGACTGGCAAGACCAGTCAGGAGGAGAAGGTTACCACACACACTATAGAACCAGTCTCACATAGTACCATTACAACCTCAAATCATACACATAAACACACAAAGACATACTGGAGGCTCTGATCAAAAATCTACCAAAACAGCAGAGGCCACCAAAGCAGACACCCAAACAACCACCACCTCAGAACACAACACCCGCAACACATAGACCTCACAGTCAGAGTGTCAAACAGTCACAGCCCTTAAGGCCAAACACAATGCCAGACACACTAGTCATTGGTGACTCCATAGTCAGACACACTGATGTCCCGCTCACCAGACTGAGTAAGGAGAAGGTCACAGTAAGCTGCCTGTCGGGTGCTAGAATCCGCCACATAACACAAGCACTCAGGTCTCTCAACAGCAGGTACAAATATGACTCATTGTCCACGCTGGTGTAAACGACCTGAGACGTACCTCCTTGGACTACATGAAAAGAGACATTGAGGAGCTCTCTGATTATGTAGCCCAGGCAGGTATGACCCTGACCTTGAGCAGTATCCTACCTTCACCAAGAATGATGCCACAATACAGAGATAAGATGATCAGCTTTAACAATTGGCTTAAACACTGGTGTCATTCAAAGGGGATCCAGTATCTGTCTGCCTGGGATGACATGCTGGACAAGCCACGCTGCTTCAAGGGACGGCTTGCACCTGTCACCCTGGGATTCAGGATATTGGCAAAGGCTCTTGCCACCCCATAGTGCCTTTTTAGGCAAGGCTCAAATTCTAAACCTACCACCCTAGAACACAAAAAGGAAAAAACTAAGGGTAATGCTGCTCAATGCCAGAAGTCTAAATCTCAAAATGCACGCACTCGAGGCCCTTCTCAGTATGGAGAACATCGATGTCTGTGCTGTGACAGAAACCTGGTTCAAGGCTCCTGAGAGCACCCCAGCGCTATCAGGTTTTACCTCATATCATGCGTTCCGCCCCAAAATCCGGACAATACCAAGAAAGGAGGGGGTATCCATATTCATCAAGGACACCCACACCTCAAGACTGGTGGCAACGCACGATGCATCGGAGACCATCCAGGTGCAATTAACCATAGGCAAGACTGCTCTGCAAATTGTAGCATGTTACAGGCCACCCTCACAAACTCAGGAAACTCACATGGCCTTCCTGAAAACACTAGAGGGATAAATGTATCACCAAACACCATCATACTAGGTGACTTCAATTACCCTAATATAGACTGGGAACACTACTCAAGCCCAAACACCCTAGCCCAAAAGTTCCTGGAATTCATAAACTCAAATGCCATGGAACAACTAGTCACCATCCCACAAGAGGAGATAACATACTTGATCTCATCATCACGAACATGGGAGCACAATGTTCAACACCGAAGTATACCCCTCACTGGTGAGATCAGATCACAAACTAATCTCGCTGGAGGTCCTCATCCCACCCCACCTGAAATAAAAAGACCACAGTAAAGAACTTCTCAAAAGCCGACTTCACACTTCTAAAGACTAGTGTGGTCTCCTTTCAGGCCCCGAGCCGCGGAAAACAATACTCAAGCCGCTGAATCACTTACAAACGCCTTCTACCAGCACCTGCAGGACTGCATGGATAAGGCAATCCCAAGCAAAACAAAGACTCTTTGTACCAAAGGCAAGCGTCCAGTCTGGTGGACCCCAGCCATAAACAAACTCTACAACAAAAGGAGGAAGCTACTACAAGATAGAGCAAAATCCTTAAAAGGTAAGACACCCTTGATCACTATAAGTAAAAAACTAAGAGCTCTCATAAAATCATCCAAAGCAAATTTCGAGAGAAAAATAGCTAAAGACTCAAAAGACAATCATAAGGCCTTCTTTAGCTATGTTAGAAACCTAGGAGGAAACTCCCAGATATGCTCAGAACTAGTTCAAAATGATGTGAAGATTACTGATCCTACAGACATTGCCAACATACTGGCTGACAGGTTCAGTGCAAACCCCAAAAGGAGAGATATCTATACCAAATGAGTGTAGCCCCCCAAACATCTCCAACGCCCAAGTGAGAACTGCTCTCTCCAAAGCAAAAAACACAGCATCCATGGGACCCGATGGTGTCCCCGGCTGTGTGCTCCACGAACTCAATGAGGAATTAAACCCACAGCTACGACAGCTGTTTAATCAAAGTCTTACCTCTGGATACGCACTCCAGGAGTGGCGCACTGCAACTGTGGTCCCACTTCACAAAGGCGGTGCCTCCACAGACCCTGGAAATTACCGGCCCATTAGCTTGACAAGCCTTATCTGCAAAGCCATGGAGAGGATCATAATGGACCTCATAAATAAAGACATAGGGAATTTGCAGACTTTGGATCCAACCCAGTTTGGCTTTGTCAAAGGCAGATCATGCCTTTTAAACTTGGTTGACTTTTTCAAACAGTCACCAAAGCCATTGATGAGGAAAGGCAGTCCATACAGCCTACCTCGATCTGGCTAAGGCCTTGATACAATACCCCACTCGGGTATCATTGAAAAACTCATCAGCTTAAATGTTAACCCATACATCACAAGATGGGTTGCAAACTGGCTGAGTGACAGAACCCACAGGGTCAGAGTTGCTGGCGCCATGTCAGACTCAAAGCCTGTCACAAGTGGTGTCCCACAGGGCTCAGTCCTGGGCCCACTCTTGTTTGGCATCTACTTTTCCGAAGTACAAGCAAACACAGGAGGGTTATGGCTGACAAAGTTTGCAGATGACTGCAAACTGGGCGCCATAGTAGAAAACACATCTGACACAGATATCCTTAAGAAGGGTCTCACAGAAATGGATAACTGGTGCCAGAGCCACGGCCTAAAGTTAAATGCCAAAAAATGCATAGTCATACCCTTCGGGAAAAACAAGGTTACCCCTAGCTACCAAATAGGTGGCAATCCACTGAGCACAGAAGAAGTTATCAGGGACCTGGGGACCCAGGTTGATAGTAGTCTGTCATTCGACACCCATGTAGCTAAAGTAGTTAGTTAGTCCTTCTACATTGCCCACCTTATCATGAAGGGATTCTCATCTAGATCAAGGGAGGTCATAGTCTCCCTTTACTCATCACTCATCAGACCAATGATTGAGTACAATGCCCCATTCGGAATGTATCTGACCCGACACTTGCAGCAGCTGGAGAGGACACAAAAGTTCCTCACCAAAAGGATAAAGGGTCTCAAAAATCTGTCCTATGCTGCCCGACTGAAAGAATTCCAGCTCTATTCAGTCGCTTACCGCTTGCTCAGAGGTGACCTTTGCCTAACATACAAGGCCATGTCAAACCCAGATTTGATGAATATGCTTCACCTCAAGAAATCTAGATCCATCAGAGCCACAAGGGCGGGAGACTTAAACCTCGACACGGCTATTAATAGGACGTGCTGGAGGGATAGATTCATCACCCAAAGACTCCCTATGCTGTGGAACAAAATCCTGGTACATGTGAGGCAGAGCACCTCGCTGGCCTTGTTCAAGAGAAATCTTGACCAATGGATGGGAGATCGCAGATATACCCCAGGAATTACCTCAGTGTCACTGCTCGACAGAGGCACAGCAAAATAATGGGTATAGTTCCCCATACTAAAGGGGTGGCGTAAGCCACAAAATGATGGGCTAGGCTTATAAATGCCCTCGGGCAGATAGCCTAGTATGAACCTATGAAATGACTGGAACAGTGAAACATGAACATCATCCAAAGGATGCCCTCCTTCTGGAAGTCAAACCCAATTTTAGTGAGAAATAAACGTATAAGATGAGGAACAAGTAGCTGCAGAACAAAAATCCAAAGACACTAAACCAAAAAGCCACAGTAGTAGTCAGGGACCTAGGGGAATGAGCCTTCACCTGACCTGGAGGAGACCAGCCTCTGTCCTTATAGACCTGCAGATGCATGAAGAAATCCATCTAGCTATAGTTACCTTCGGGCTAGGTTTCCCCAAAAAGGGTTTATAGAAGGATACAAACAAGTTATCAGATTTACGGAAATTTTTTGTACTGTGTAAATAGAATCATAACGGTCTATGAACATCCAACATGTGGAGTTTATATTACATCTTGTTAGTAAAATTAGGGAAAAAAAACACAGGCAAATTGATGGTCTGATTGATACTGACTGGTGATGCCACCTTAGGCAGAAAGGATTGATTGGTTCGAAGGGAAACACCTATTTTTGTGAAAGATTGTGTAATGAAATTTGATGGACAAGGCCTGTAATTTTGAAACCCTTTTTGCAGAGGTAATAGCCACCAGAAAAGCTGTTTTCCAAGACAAATATTTCAGATCTACAGTTGCAGCAGACTCGAAAGGCGGAGCGACCAAATCTTGAAGAACCATAGTCAGGTCCCATGGGGGACATGGATCTTTGACCAGGGGGCGCAACAAAAAGGTGCCTTTGATAAAGGCTTTATACAGTCTGGAAGAGGCTAAAGAAGCAGAATTCTTGCCCACATGAAAATGAGAGATGGCAGCCAACTGAACCTGGACAGTAGAACTAGCTCAGTGATGAAAAATCAGCTAGAAAATCAAGAATGGTGGAAATAGGAGGAGTGAAAGGGTCTAGACTCCTTTGAGAGGCCCAAAAGGAAAAACGTTATCACTTGCTGCGATGAACCTTCCTGGTTGAAAACTTATGAGCAGCCACCAAAATAGATCTAACTGAGGAGGATAGTCCAGGAGTCCTAGCAATCGCAGGAATTGCAGCAGTCAAGCTGCGAGCTTCAGGCTGTCCAGATTTGGATAAGGCACCCCCCCCCCCCCCGAAGGGTGTGAAATCAAATCCTGGATGGGATCTAGGATCCAAGGTGGAGCCAGAAGGCAAGACCAAAGAAGGGAAACCATACCTGGCTAGGACAGAATGGTGCAAGGAGGATCACTTCGTTCCCCAGTCGACGAGCTTTCTGTAGAAACCTCAGAATGAGAGGTACTGGCGGGTAAGCATACAGAAGACCTTGTTCCATGATGGTCTATAGGGGGCTTAGGATCTTATCTGGTCTTTTTGGGATAGGTTCCATGGTGTCCGGTTCCTTCCATGCATGTGAGGTGACCAGATCCACCTAATAATCTGTGGGAGGGAACCCCCAGAGAGTAGATGGGCCCATACCGAAAGCCTCCAGGAATACACACTCATCAGAAGAAGGTTTGGAGGCAGACCAACCTCCCCGTTGGCGCAGGAGTTCCATGATGTCTCCAAAGGAGACATCCTCGGGAGGTGACCTAGGGGAAACCTTCATCATCTAAATTTGCGTCCTCTGTGAAGGACTCGGGGGGGTCACGTGCCTCCTCTTGCACGTATGTTTGCGAGGTACCTCTCGGGTGGGGCTCTCTGGGGGAAGGGGGGGTCACAAGCCACTTGATCCTTGGGGGGAACCGTCTGGGGCTTTGAGCATGGGCTGTCCCTCTGGTAAAATGATGGGGACTGTAGACAAAGCCAAGGGGGTCTGGGAGGAGTCCTAGGGGGCAGTCAGGGGTCTCGATCCTGCGGAGAGAACCCTTTCTACCACGAATGCCGAAGGAGAGCGAACCTCCTGAGAAACCAATAAGGAGGCTGGTCTCCCCGGGTCCGACAGAATCGGAGCTGGGCCCGAGGAGGAACGGAACTCGGAGGGAAGGAACCCGGCCCGACAAAGTCGGAGCCGAAGAAAAATGTTCCACTCCCTCTGATCAGACATCAGAGCTCCGGCTCAGAGAGCAGCTTGGATCCGAACTGGTCGGATCTGAAATGCTCCAGGCAGCTGTTGGCGTCGAGGAAGCAGGTACCATTGGCGCCGACCCCTGACCAAAGTCAACCTCAGATCTGAATACTCCGAACCTGAAGGTCGGATCGGAGAAGGAGATATAGGTTGGAAAAAATGAAGTGAGCTCCCCCCTCTTGAGGGAGGGCGGGCTGTTAAGACCCTCACATCTGGATCTGTATATGAAGAAATTGCCTCATTTTATCCAGATCCATGTCCGACAAGAACCGGGTAGACCACGATGAGGCCACGGACTCTGACCTGGCAGGTCGGGGAACCGAGGCCCGAGAGACTAGACAGGTCTCCTCCGGCTCCAGGGAGAACCTCTGAGATCGGAGCAGAGGGGAGTCATGAATCCGTGATGTCTTAAGTAGGTGAAGCGGGGTCCAGAGACCTCTCTTCTCTCGCCTTAGGCTCTTTCTCCCTCTACCTCTTTTCTGCTGCGCTACCACAGGCTTTGGTACAGGAAGTTGAGTCCCAAGCATGGGAGGAAGGAGAAGCCAGAGGAAGAGAGGCGGCCACAGCAGCCACTGTGACCAAAGCCGGAAACTAGGAAACAGTCTGAAGGTAGAAGGCCTTTGAGGGCCAACTTGGCCTTACTATCTTTAAGGGCACGGGGGTTGAAGCCCACACAAATGCTGCAGTCCACACTAAGATGGGCAACACCCAAGCACAAAACACAGTGTGACCATCCTCTGGGGATAACTTATGGCCACACATTATGCAACGCTTGAAAAAAAGCTTTTCAGCCATACAATTTAAATAGAAAGATAACCTAATAAAAAAAAAAACAGGAAGTTTCTAACTAGCCCACACACACCCACTCACCACACTTGTACAGAAAAACACTAGGGGGAGCTACAATCTACACAACAGAACAAACTATCTTAAAACTAACACTCGATGCACCAAGCGAGGGGAGGAGGAAGGGGACCTATACTAACACTAACTCTCAAAAATCTGAAGAAAAAAGCTACTCACAAATGTTTTACCCACTTACTAATGTTGGAGCTCAAGAGACATGATGCTAAAGTAATTTGCAGCCAACAAGATCTGGGGATGTAAGGTAGTGGAGGTGTATTATGGGCAAGGGGAGGAGTTTGGAGCTGATGCTAGTAAAAATTGCCGGCACAGATCAGATACAGAGCTGTAACCCACAGGTTGAAGATCAAATGAAGTAAACTACTTCAGATCAGTCCGAAAACTCTGGACCCGTACCCACCCACAAAGAACCCGCAAGGACTTGGAGACAATCTGATCCAACCTTCATAGTACACTCAAGACTAAAAAAATCTAACAGACATCCCTGAAGCAAATACTGGAAGAAGTGTTACCTATGCAGACGTCAGCTGTGGCTGCAACATCCACCAGTCTGCTATAGAAAGAAAATGTGCAGCTGGTAACACCTGGAAACTTGGTGTGACAGCTGTGTACTCTTATGTCCTTCAAAGATGATCAGTCTTCCTAAAAGAAATATGTAGACCAGTTTCAGGTGAATACCTCAGTTGTCTGTGCACAAATGTGTGAGGGCCCTCTTTCCCTGGTAAAGAAAATCAAGCAATGGACAAACTCACTTGAGACAATTCAATGTCCACATTTGGAAGAAAATGTAGGTTTGTGTACCATCTCAGAGAACAAGACTATTCCTCTGCACCAGAGGGCCTGATACTTGAGATCCTTCATACAGAGAAAGTTACCAGGAAGAGTTTTACATGAAAATAAAATTTCATAGCAGTAGACACACAAGCTTGTCAACTGTAATACAAATCCCACAGAGTGGAAGGATGAAGATGCGGCAGTCCTTTAAGGAGATCCCTTATCCAGCTAGTGCGGGGTTACATTCCTGCCCACTACAAGATCACATGCACAAATAGCTGAAAAATGCACCCCAAATATGGAGTAACTGCCCAAACCACACAGATGCCCAAGTCAAGATAATATGCAAGCTGACTGAGTAGGGCACTACAGTGGAGTTGCTCTCAAATAGAGAAGGATTTACATCTGGAGGCACAGGCCTGACAAGTAGAAGGCTTAGCAAAGTCGGTCACAACTCTGGACCCCAGCCAGCAAATCGTACATGAAGGACCTAGACTTGGGTGGAACCACTTAATGTCTCAACTACAGTATACACCAAATGGCTTGAACAAAGACAGCTTAATGTACAGTCAAAAAGGCCTGAACCCAGAACATTCTTTGCCGAAGACTCACAGCAGGAGAAACTTAACATTCAACTTTTAAGATAAGGTCAGAGCAACTGGTCACCATGTCTAATGAGAACAGCGGCAAACGACATCAGAGGTACTTGGGAATGGTGCATTATGGGTAAGGGAGAAGCTTCAGTCTTTTTTGGCTACCATGAGTTATTGTAATGGCAGATTCGGAGTAAAGGGATTGGATCCGAACCCATAGATAAAGGACCAAATGAAAATGGACAACAGACAAGAAGTTATTGTATTTACCATAACATTCCATCTGTGTTATCTATTTTCATTCTGCCTCAACACATGGGTTTGGATCAGACACACTGATCAAACTTTGCCATTACTCTAGCTCATGGTAAAACTTTCGAGCTTTTACTACCCATAATGCATCACACCTAACTTCCCTCAGATCATATTTACAGCTTGAAAGATTCCAGCAGTCGTTTGAGAAATGGAGGGAGATAGAGTGGGGAGTTGAGAATGAAAATGGACAACAGATGGAACAAAAGTACACAATTTCTTTATCTGATGTACAATATGAATGGTCAAAGCATGTGTTCAAAGGGGATTGAGTATGAGAACCTTATGTATCGACTTGAGCTATTAAGTAAACTGTGAATAGTGGAAAAGTACTGAAAAACAAGAGCCTGTCAGACGGCAGGAAATGTGCCTTATATGGAAGTGTATCAGATTTTCTCTGGTAGAAATATAGTAATGTGAACTGCTTCAAGCCTACGGGTAAACCACTGATTGGTTAATTGTCTCTTGTACTACTTTAACTGGTCTAGTTTATATTTTTGTACTGTCAGCAATATCACCAGCATATAAGTTTATGCATTCCTTTGTTCAGGGAGTCTCCCTGGTACTTTCCAGTAGGCTCCCACACGTGTGTAATAAATACCACTGAAAGAGAGGAAGAAGTGTCTTGTCTTCATTTAAGGTAAAAATGCAAACAATTGATGTCTTTTACTCGGATCTGAATTGACAACGGCTGCAGTAGTTGGGGATTGAACGAAGTACTGCTAGTAAAAGGGCCCATGACAGAATTTTCTGTTCTGGCAGTGTTTCTTTCATTTCCTGTACTTATTCACAAATTTGGTATTGATAATTTTATAGAAATGTAGTAATTCCTCTCATTCAGTTGTTTAAGGCAAGTGGCATGTATTTTTTTCTTCTTTTCTCCCTGCTATTGATTGTGCAGTATGAGAGTGGGATAAAACGAAACACTGGCGACATAAGAGTGAAAGGAGATACGAGAGTGGGGAAAATAACGTTTACAAAACGTCATAGCTACCTCTGTAAAATACACAATAGCTTATCGTGTAAAAATGGGAGTGAGTGCGGGAACCATAAGAGAGCCAGAAAGAGGTACACCAGCTGGTTATATGTTTTTTCGTGTGTCCCGGGACAGTTGTATGTTTATAAGTCAGTGGGTCGCCCTCACTGAGGACAATGGTAAACTCACCTTTCCAGGGAATGGCAGTTTTAATCAAAAATATTTTGCTAAATCTCAAAGGGAAATTAAGAAAAGGGAGAATACCAGGGTTGTGCTGGGCAGCATTTAATGATTGGATGACTGAGGCGAAAGAAAAGGATTCAGTTAGTAGTAGTTTAAAGGATGATCAGCAGAAATTAACAGAGCAACTGAAAGAATTACAACAAACTGCTAGTAACTTGTAAATGGTAAAGGTTTGAAGGACCCACCCTTTAAGGGGCTTTATCCTGGGAAGGAATCCGCTAAATTACAGATAACTGAATCGTCTGAAGACGATAATGCTTGGCTTCCCCCACCGCCAACTGCACCACCAGTTGCATCCCCGCAGTATCACTCCCCCCTCGCTCAACAAGGAGCTGAAGCACAGCAGCCAGATTCCACCACTAAAGACCCCACCCCTAAAGAAAGAGAATGAGCAGTGGATAGTCACTAGTGACTCAGATCCAGACACAAGCAATAGAAAAAAGGGACCAAAAACTCATAGTAAGACTCAAAGAAGCAAAAGCTGTAATGTATTTTAAGGCTAAATCCTACTATAAAGGTAAAGGAAAACAACATTTACACCGCAGGCTTTTTGGTCAGTTCCCCGCTATAATGGACAGTGGGGGCGGGTATTTTGGACCAGATAAATTTAATCCAGATTCAGAGTCGGAGTAGTCAAATGACAGATTGTTACCTTTGAGGGAGGTACCTAACCCGGCTCATGCTAGAAGTGCACAGGAACCACCTGTTACCTTTGAGGGAGGTACCTAACCCGGCTCATGCTAGAAGTGCACAGGAACCACTGACCGTTGCAGTACCTAGGGCATGGTCGGCGGTTGATTTTCAAGCCATTACTAAATTGTTACTGCCCATTCGTACTAACCCAGCTAAATTCCAGCGTGTGCTGTCAGAACATATTTGTTTACAAAATCCTAAGACAGACGTTAAGGCAGTTCTTCAGTATGCCATACCGGCTGATCTGATGAAACGGATTTGGGACCATGCCAATGTCCCAACTCAGATTCCGAAACATGACTCGCATGGAGATAATGGGTTCAAAGCAGTTAAACAGCGTTTAGTAGATGCTATCGCAATAATAATTCCACCCACACCCAAATGGTCCAAAAATCAAGTCAATACTTCAGAAAGAAGACGAACCCGTGGACGAGTATTTAAATAGTCTCACTGAAGCCTTTGAGCCTTATTCTAGGTACCCCGAACCCACCGAGGGGCCAGCACAAAGTGGATTGTTGGCTGCTTTCATAGATGGGTTACGCCCACAAGTACAAAATAAGTTAAAAGAAATGTTTAAACTGGCCTAGTCTTGGACTGCATGAATTTGTTACACAAGTGCAATCTCTGTTACAGACAGTCTCTGTCTTGGTCCCCTGAACATGAAACCACCTTTCAGGCTATTAAAACGGCATTGATTAACCCACCTGCCTTGGGGCTCCCAGATTACTCTAAACCCTTTTTCTTCTGTTGCGGAAGAAATAAAACTACCCTGGGCCTACTGGCGCAGGCGCGCACAGGAGGCTATCGACCTATAGCATATTACAGTACTCAGACCCTGTTGCTTCTGGCTGCTCATCCTGTTTACGTGCAGTAGCAGCCGTTATTTTGATAGTTATGGCAGCACCATTGACATTAGGGCATGACACTACATTAGCAGTACCTCATGCAGTACAAGCATTACTTTTAAAAACAAAGACTCAATATCTTTCTAATGCTCGCCTCACTAAATATGAGTTAAGTTTATTAAGTAATCCCGCTATTCAAATTACACGTTGCCCACCACTAAACCCTGCTTCATTAATTCCAACTAGTGACGAGGAGGAACCACATGACTGTGTGCTTGTAGTTAATGCTGTTTTGTCTCCTAGATTAGATTTGCAAGATGTTCCTCGGCTTAATCCTGATTTAGTTCTTTTTGTGGATGGATCCTGTTTACGAAATACTTTTGGTGAACTTCAGGCTGCATGGTCAGTCTACTCGCCATCTCAGGCTTTGCAAACTGGACAATTACCGCCTGGCACTTCTGCACAAGCAGCGGAATTAGTGGCACTTTCGCATGCATGTAAAATGGCCTAAGGCAAATCTGTAACTGTTTATACTGATTCACATTATGCCCATGGTGTTGTTCATGATTTTGGTACCCTATGGAAGGAAAGGGTTTTTTTTTGACATCCTCTGGGGCAGCATATATCGATCACCTCTTGCAGGACTTGCCTTTCAAAATTGCTGTTGTCAAGTGTGCAGCTCACCAATCTAACGACTCCCTAGTAGCCAAGGGAAATAATTTAGCTGTCTGGGCTGCCAAGCAGGCTGCTCTTTCGAATACTGTTCAGGGAAAATTTTTGCAGCCTATTTTACAAACACTTGACACTACTGTATTGAAAGCTTTACAAACTGAAGCATCAGAATCAGAAAGAAAAAACATGGCTGGCCCATAACAGTTTAACGCTCTGATTCAATTTGGCAGCACCCGCATGGCAGATTAATTTGTCCCACATCTATGTTAAATTCTCTTATAAAAGCGTACCATTTGCCAGCTCATGTTGGGGTACAAGCATTGATTAAACAAATCCAGAAGGATTGGTTTGCCCCAGGACTTTGTGCTTCTGTGCAACATTTTTTGAGCACGTGCTCCATTTGTTTACAGCATAACATTTCAAAGGGCACTCTGGCTCCCGCTAAACCTGTGCCAAAACTAATGGGACCATTTTGTGCCTTACAATGGGACTTTATTGAACTTCCACCTTGTGCTCATTTTAAATATGTTTCGACTATTGATATTTTTTTTGGGTGGTTAAAAGCCTACCCATGTGCTAAGAATGATGCTATTTCAGTTGCAAAAAAGTTGTGTTATGAATCGATACCTCGTTTTGGTGTTCCTTGTCAAATATATTCTGACCAAGGAACACATTTTACTGCTAAGTTAGTTGATTCATTGTGTACAATGTTAGGCATTACTATGAAATTTCATTGTCCACACAGACCACAGGCATCAGGTATTATTGAACGTATGAACCAGACTTTGAAAACCAGACTTGCTAAAGTCACTTCAGAAACAGGTCTAACTTGGGTACAGGCGTTACCACTAGCTTTACTTTCTATGCAGTCACAACTGCATCCTAAGGGTCTTTCCCCACATGAAATACTCACGGGTCGCCCTTTGCACATGCCCATGACACCACCTTTTTCAGAATATGATGCATTTGACAAGGATGTTCTTTTGTATGGCAAATCTTGTTTCTCTCAGTTTCACCACCGACAAGTAGCAGATGCTCAACATCTTCCTGATCCTTTTCTAGCATCCGCCTTGCAACCAGGGGATTGGGTCTAGGTTAAATCTTTCTCTAGAAAAACAGCGCTTCAGCAGCGCTGGAAGGGGCCCTTCCTGGTTCTTCTATGTCATCTGCTGTGCGACTGCAGGGATCTCCAACTTGGATCCACATTTCACACGTCAAAGTTGTGCCGTCTGAAGATCAACAGCCTTTACCTTTTTCAACTCCAGATTCTCCTCCTATTGCTACACGTACTCGCAGTAGAACTGTTCCAGTACCTGACAATGCCCAATGTTTACCCTTTTAGAAAACTCCAAACTTCTGACACTACACAGACTCAACCACCACTGCCACACAAATACTGGACAATCATTTTTGGTGGTCATTCTTGTACTATTATTTTTGCTGTGGCTATTTTTATTTCCTGTTCCATCAACGCATCACGCCAAACGACCCATTTGGCACCCACCTTTCAACACCTATCAAGACATCAAATATGTTTATGCTTCTACATTCAACGTCTCCAACTGCTGGATCTGCACTTCCATTCCCTCCATGCATGGGGGATGGTCATTGGCTGCGGCTCTACTAAGTATCATTGATACATGGACTAGTCTACTTGACAACACTGCTAACATTACATCCATTAAATCTATTGCATTACAACTTTCTCTCCGTCGCAATGGCACTCTGTTTCCGATGAAATTACTCAAGTCAACATCACTGGACTCAAAAAAAATGGGACAAAGTATCTGCAATATGATAATCGAATACCAGTGCAGTTATACAAAAGGAAAACGGTTAGCCTCAGGTTTCATTTGATGCCATTCAGCCGATGTTGAGAAATGCCTCATTATTTGGTTCCTGTAAAATAGTATTTCTTGCCATATTCCATGGCATAACCACGGGCAGTGACCACTCTTCAAATGTTACCACCATGGTACAAAACTGTTATTTTTATATGCGGAAGAAGGGCCTATAAATGGCTACCGGAGAACTGGTCTGGTAGTTGTTTCTTAGGTTATCTAGTTCCAGCCATCCGACATACATCTGCCTTACCCCAAGGGAAAATCCGGAATGTGTGAGAGGTTAAAAAGCCTACCAATCCGTTAGGCCATATTGATGCATCATGGATTTATCATCATGACTTAGCTCATGCTGGAACTAAAGGACTCTCTCGTATGGACTTGGGTGATGTCATACCATGGGCTGGTATAATCCCAGCACACGGAGCAGCAAAATCAATCTGAAAACTGAGAACTAAATTGCTTGAGGTATTAAGCAATGCCACATTTTTTGCCTTAGAACTAGTGACTGATGGACTGCCATGAGAGCTGTAGTCCTACAAAATCATATGGCTCTCAATTTCACCCTAGCGGCGAAAGGCGGAACTCGTGCTTTAATCCAAGAGGAATGCTGTATGTTTATTCCTGACAATCTGCACAAAATTGAAAGTAATCTCGAACTCAGTCTCCGAACTCTCCAAGGCCAAGGAGGCAGATAACTCAACGTGGGCATGGCTAACTAACCTGTTTTCAGGATGGGGAGGTGGACGTTAATTCTATTAATTGCAGTATTAGCTTATTGCTTTTCTTGTTGTTTTTAATCAAAGCATTGATTTTGAAATTAATGTCTTTCAAGACTACTAAAAAGGTGCCAAAGTTTTATATGCCTACAGTTATGGATGATGAAATTGAAATATGTGACCATGTTGAAGGAACTAGCCACATTTATGTTAGACTTGGGGCAGATGTATAATAGACTAAATGGTGATGCTTACACAGCATCAAATGGGGGATTGTAGAATATGAATGGTCAAAGCATGTGTTCAAAGGAGATTGAGTATGTGAGAACCTGTATGTATTGATTTGAACTATGAAGTAAACTGAATAGTGGAAAAATACTGAAAAACAAGAGCCTGTCAGATGGCAGGAAATGTGCCTTATATGGATGTGTATCAGATTTTCTTTCGCTGCCTAGAGATATAGTAATGTGAATTGCTTCAAGCCTACGGGTAAACCACTGATTGGTTAATTGTCTTTTGTACTATTTTAATTGGTCTAGTTTATATTTTTGTACAGTCAGCAATATCACCAGCATATAAGCTTATGCATTCCTTTGTTCGGGGAGTCTGCCTGGTACTTTCCAGTAGGCTCCCACACGTGTGTAATAAATACCACTGAATGAGAGGAAGAAGTGTCTTGTCTTCATTTAAGGTAAAAATGCAAACACTGATGTTTGTCAATTTACATTCACTCCTCAATGTATGGAACAGATTCCCCAGCTACCTAAATTCCTGGGTGGACTCTAAGGATATTCTTGAGTATGCTTGAGCCAAAGGACACTCTTCCCCTTGCCACCAGATCTAATTTGGCATGAGTGATAAAGGTATGCAGATTTGACCAAGTAGCAGCCGCACAAATTTCATCCATGATGCTCTGCACTGAAATAAACTGGAAGTAGCCATAAATCTAGTGGAATGAGCCTTTAATGGTTTTTGGTACAGGGAGATTCAGTTTAGTGTAAACAAGAGAGACGCAGTCAACCATCTAGCTAGTCACCTTTGTGACAGATTCGCCCATTTTGTGATATGCAAAGGAAACAGAGCTGGTCTGACTTTCTATTGTTTTGTTCTGTGCAGGCAGAAATGTAATTGTCCATGAACATCCAAGTAAGTGTAGCATATATTCTCCATTGCTTGTAAAATTTGGGAAGAATACTGGCAAGTTAATGGATTGGTTAATGCTGGAGTCTGACACCACCTTAGGAAGAAGGAAGCATTGGTACGCAACATGACCATATCCTTTTGAAAAAAAATCAAATATGGGGGCTTAGACGATTATACTTTATGTTCTGAAATTCTTCGTGCAGAAGAAATTACAACTAAAAAGATAGTCTTCCAGGTCAAGAATTTTAAATCATTTTCAGCTGCAGGTACAAAGGGAGACTGTCAAGGTTTGCAGTACCAAAGTTACATCCCATGGTGGCATAGGTTCTTTGCAAGAGTACTTCTCAAAAATGCTTTACATATTTTTGGAAAGGAAAGTAATCTGAAATCCCACATGGAAGTTTGAAATGGCTGCGAGTTGGAGTTTAATGGTTGATGAACTAGCACCCTCATTGAATAGACTCTCCAAAAATTCAACAGAATGTATTCTGGGCTGAGAATGGTTCTACCTGATTTTACTCTGCAATAAAACAAATCTTCTCAATTTACTTTTGTAGAATGTTCTTGTAGAGGGTTTATGGGAAGATAACAGAATGGAACAGACGGGAAAAAAAGAGTGCATAGGTTGCCTGGCTATTAATGGAATTGGAGAAACCATGCAGTCAGTTTGAGGTTTAGGATGTCCGGGTGAATCATACCAGTCGGGTGAGAGAGAAGGTCTGGAGTTGGCTCTAGAATCCAAGGTGGGTACCAAAGATAAAGCCAAAGGAAGGGGAACCAAATTTGTCAAGGCCAGTAAGGTGCAATAGTCTTTGACCTGGCTGCTTTCTAAAGGCATCTGGGAATTAAAGGAGTCAGGGCATTAAGTGTACAGAAGACTGTGGGCCCAGTCATGGAGTAAAACATCCCTTGGTGGGGGGACTAAGGCAAAGAAGCTGCTGTTCTTGTTTAGGGGAGAATCAAAGAGATCTCAGCAAGGCTGGCCCCACTGACAGAGAATCATGTCCATCATTGTGATATTAAAACACCACTTATGAAGTAATAAGATAGACCTGCTCAGTGTTGTCTATCACTTTCAACTTCCCAGAATGTGCGTTGCAATTAAAAAGCAAAGTAAAAATTGTTCACTGCATACCCTCAAAGCTTCTCAACACAGAGGGTAAGATTTGGTTCCCTTAGTTCATTGATGTACCAAACCACTACATGTTGTCCATTGGGATCACAACTGTTCCAAGAGGGAGAACATCCTGGAATGCTTGCAACACTAAAAGCACCACTCATTTCCAGAGCATTTATATGCAAGTTGGCCTCTGGGGGACCAAGTGCCTTGGATTACCTTCCTAGAAAATGCCCCCCACCAATCCGGGAAGCGTCTCTGGTCACTATGGCCTGTGGGCTAAGGAAAACCTTGCAACAGCTGTTACTGCATCCACCAGGAAAGATACCGTTTGCACACCAGAGTTGTTATTCTCACTGAAGACATAGCTGAGACAAAATTGGCCACTGTTATTAGTAGCATCTTGCTAGAGGAAAAAGAGGTTATGTACCTTCCTTAACATCCCATGTTTGTTGTCCATCTCGCCTTCCTTCTTGCTGGAAGAGTTTTGAGTTCAGAGCAGATCCTCTGCTCAGACTCTGCCGATTTACTAAAGCATGTGAGCTTTTACTGGCTCGAGGCTACCCCTCATCCCAAAATGCCTAGCAGCAGCTACCTAGATCTCGTTTGTAATAGCCCACACCAGACATATATAGCAAAAAAAAAAAAAAAAATCTTACTAAGCTCTCATACACCATAATAGGAAGTTTAGAGGAAAGGACAATGTATGGTTAACTAACCTGGTATGTCAGCAGAAAACTCAGCCAGTGTAACCAATAAAGAACTCCTCTCGAACCTCCAGGAAAAGCGAAGGAGGGGGGACGCAAGAAGGAAGGCGATATGAAGGACAACAAACATGGAACGTTGTGGTACTTGCATAACTTCCTAATGTTATGTTGTCCAATCTTGCTTTCATTCTTGCTGATTGGGACTGCATCCCCAGCACCTGGTTCTTGGGTTGCTCACTGGAACAAACATCAGGACCATGGAACCAAATGATGCCCTGTTCCAGGAGGCCAAATCCACTTTGTAGAGAGATAAAGGTATGAGGATTTGCCAATGTTGCTGCTGCACAGATAGAATCTAAAGGTAATTTAGCTTGGAAGGCAACAGAGGTGGCTAAGGCCCGAGTGTCCTCAGAGTCTTCCTGGAAGCATTTTTATGCAAACCGTAAGTGATTGTGTCTGACACCCACTTTGATAATGTCACTTTAGAAACTGGATAACCTTGCTTATTGTCAGCAAAGGATATGAACAACTGGTCTGATTTTCTGAGGTCTTTGGTCCTGTGTAAATAAAAACATAATTGCCTATGAACATCCAATTGGTGTAATCTATACTCTGCCTTGTTGCCATAATTGGGGAAGAACACAGGAAGCTCAACGGACTGATTTAAGTTATACTCAGAACAAACCTTAGGCAAGAAAGAAGGATTGGTCCTGAGAGAGACCATCTTTGTGAAAAATGAGATACGGCAGACGACTAGACAAAGCATGTAATTCAGAAATCAGTCTAGCTGAGGTTATAGCAACCAAAGTGGGTTTTCCAAGACAGAAACTTCAAGGGACAAGATGCTGCTGGTTCAAAGGGGGCAGAATCATTGAAGCTAAAACCAAATTTAGGTCTGGGGGGGTTCTCTTACTGGGGGCCATAAAAGCATTGTACCTCGCAAGAATGCTCTGCACAACTTATGGGACAATGTGCGAAACCAAGCAGCCAGTTGGACTAATGGTAGCTGCAGCTGCCCCTTTTCCGAAGGTTTCAGTCAGAATGTCAAGAATCCTGTGAACAAGAGCCATAAAAGGATCAATGTTATTTCTTTTGGCCCAGTAAGAGAACCTTTTCCATTTGCTAATATAAATCCTCCATGTAGTGGGCTTATGGGAGGACGCTAGAATGTGTTGTACAGCAGGGGAAATGTTTGGGAACCTGGCTAAGACTGGAAGTGGAGTAACCAAGCAGTCAGCTTTTGAGTTTGAAGGGATGGGTGAAGCCCTCCTGACTGATGCGTCAGTAGGTCCAGAAAGTACAGTTGTGTACACTTACCATAAATGTAGATGTTAGAGTGCATTAACTGTTGCAGTCATTACATTTGGGTTATCTGCTTGCAGTAGCCCTCAGTCGGCATGATTAACAATGTCATGGGTCCTTCGTCCGTTACTGTCCTTTCTTCCATGATGTCAGGGGGTATAAAGCATGCAGCAGATGCCATTACATCAGTTTTTCTTGCCTCAGATGTCAGGTGCCCCCCTAATGGGAAGCAATTAAATCTATAAATACAAGGATATACCTTCCAACAAAAAAGCAAATACACCAAAAATCTTTTGGAGCATAGTAAGTGAGAGTAGAGGTATAGCCAAAAGAAGAAAGGGGGCTGGAGGGAGGGTAACCAGGACTGCAACAGTGAATACACTCGAACATCTACATTTATGGTAAGTGTACACAACTGTACAATGTTCTTAGTGTTTCACTGTTGCAGTCATTACATTTGGGTAGATTCACAAAGCTAAGGTTGGGAGGAGGAGGATTTTAAATAGAATTAGGACCAGCTATAAGGCCCTGCAAGAGCAAAGCCAGCTCTGGATTTAGAGAAAATTGGCAAATGATAATGCTCGGTGAAAGTATGTACAGAACTCCAGGTAGCAGCTTCCCCTCTGTCCCTACAGCAAATGCCACAAGCAGTTCAGATTTCCTTTGAGGTTTAGTCCTGTCCAAGTAGAATCTAAGCTGTGCACGTCTAAAGAGTGCAGAACCCGTTCCCCTTTGTTCTGTGGGTTAGGAAAGAAAGTAGGCAAATGGACTGATTAAGAGCCACACTGGATACCACATTGGGCATGGAGGGATTGGTTCGGAGGGACACCCTGTCTGCATCTACTGCCATAAGAGCCTGTAATTCAGATACCTTCTTGCAGAAGTGATTGCTAAAAGGAAAGCGGTTTTCCAGGAAAGAAATTTTAAATCTGCAGTAGCAGCTGGCTCGAAAGGAGGAAGAGTGAGTTTCTCCAAGACAAAAAGTTAAGATCCCAGGCTGGGGTTGGAGCTCCCCTAGGTAGCCATAAATTTTTGGCCCCTCTGAGGAACTGCTTGAGCAGTGGGCGAGAGAAGAGGGGAGGCTCTGTGCAATGAGCTGAAATGGCTGAGGCATGAATTTTGTTGGAGGAAAAAGGTAAGCCCTTATGAAGCATCTCAGTCAAGCATGGTAGAATCTGAGGTAAATTGGACACTGCTGCGTTTGTTCCTTGAGACTGGTTCCAGGCACACAATATTTTCCATTTTGCAGCATACGATTTTCTAGTACTAGGCCTCCTTGCCACTAGAATGATATCCATTCACTGATTTACTAAGGGATGGCAAAGGAGAGATTAGGTAATTACTCAGGCTGCTAGGTTCAGGGTTTGCAGCTGAAGGAGCAGGATCTAGTTCTCCTGCTGAGACAATAGGGAAGGAGTCTGAGGCAGGTGCCATACAGCAAAGCGTGACACTGCGCAAGAGTGGGTACCAGTGTTGGCGAGGCCAGTCTGGTGCAATTATAATTGTCCTTTGCTTGCCCTGTTTGATCTTTAGTAGTACCCTGGAGAGCAGAGGCAGAAGAAGAAAGGCATAAACTGATAGGTTTTTCCAGCTGAAGGATAGAGCATCCACTTTCCAAGCTAGCTTGTGGGGAATCCTTGTGCAAAACTTGTCCAGTTGATGGTTCTGGGGGGAGGCAAACAGGTCTATATCTAGGCTCCCCCATTTGCTTGTCAACATGGCGAAAATCCTTGGTTCCAGTTTCCACTCGTGTGGATCTATGAGATTTCTGCTTAGTCCGTCTGCCAGTGTATTTAGTTTTCCTGGAAAGAATTGAGCTTGTAGATTCACTTGATAGCTTAAGGCTGTGTTCCACAATTCCATAGCTAGTCTGCAGAGGGGGTAAGAATGTATACCCCCCCTGCTTGTTTATGTACCACATGACAATGGTGTTGTCAGTCTTTACCATTAGTTGTCCTGGAAGAATGTGGTCCTTGAAGGCTGTCGGAGCATTCTGTACAGCTAACATTTCCTTTTGTTTTATGTGCAGGTGTATTTGACTTTGGTTCCAGTTGCCCTGAATGCACTTCCCTGCTAGGTGAGCCCCTCCCATGCATAGTCAGAGTCTGTTAAGATTTGGGTGGCAGGGTGTAATGTGAATGGTAGTCCCGTGTTTTGTTGGCAGGCCTCTGCCAACCAATGGAACTCTAGGAGTAAGCAAGGTATGATAGGAATCCTTGCTTCTAGATCCTGTGAATGTTGACACCATAGGCTTTTGAGATACCATTGTAGTTTCCTCATATGCAGCCTTGCATATGGAATTAGAAGAATGCAGGAGGCCATAAACCCCAAGGCTTGCAGTACTTGCCTTGCAGATAGCTGGGTTTTTGTGGTCACTTGTTTGAAGTAGGTTGTCAAATGAAACAGTTACTCTGGTGTGAGGAAAGCCATCTGGGAAGTTGTATTCAAGCTTGCTCCCAGGAATATAATTTGTTGACAGGGTACCAGGTGTGATTTCTATTAGTTTATGTTGAACTCCAGACAAGTCAGTAACCTTTGAACAAAGGCCAGATGATTTAAAAGAATGTCTTGGCTTTCTGCCTGAATTAGACAATCGTCCACATATGGGTATATTTGAAAATTTCTTTGCCTGCAAAATGAGATAACTGGAGCTAGGCCCTTTGTGAATACCCTGGGTGCAGTAGAAAAGCCAAAGGGCAGTGCAGAGAACTGATAGTGCATGTAGCCTGCTTTGAAGCGTAGTTATCTTCTGCAAGAGTCCCTGATAGGGATGTGCAGGGTATGCTTCTTTAAAGTCTAGTGTTGCCAACCATGCATCTTTGCCTAGCATAGGAAGCAGCTGGTGAAGAGTCAGCATCTTGAATTTTGGAATCAGAAAGGTGTTTAGAGTAGAAAGATCCAAGATAATGCCATGTATTGCCTTTTCTGGGTTCCAGGAAAATAGTCTCGAATAGAAACCTTGTCCCTTTTCCTCTTCTAGTACCAACTGAATAACTGAATAGCCCCCCCATGTTTGAGAGAGAGAGTACTTGATTTTGGGCCTCTGCCCACTGGTTTGGGGGTAGATCTGGCCACCCGCTTGGTGTTGGTAACGTGTGGAAGCGAAATCTGTATCCTTGGGACACTATTTAAAACCCATTTGTCCTGGGTAAATGAGTTCCCAGTTTTTGGCCTGCAGACCAATCTTTCCGCCTATAAGGTGCATTCAGTTGGGAAGTGCTTGGAAGTTTTAAGAGCAAGTCATTGACAGTTTTACTACTTCGATTTTGGTGCAGAAACCCCCCCCCACTGCTTAGACTTGTGTCTCCACTGGGACTGAAACCTGAGGTTTCTGCTGTGTCTGGGTTTGGCTTGAGAAGACCTGGAAGGGGCTGGAAAGGACCAATTTTTAGAGGGCCAGTGCCTACTAAATCTAGGAGGCTGAACTTGTAAGAAATCTTTAACAGTTTGCATAGATTTAGCTTTATCTTCCATCTTTTTAAGAACTTCCTCAGCCTTGTTGCCAAACAGGTGGTCCTGATTTAAGAGAGCGTCCAACAATTTAGCTTGAACATGATCAGGCAAAGATTGCTCCTTAAGCCAAACATGCCTTATGAGCACAGACTCAGTAACAGCAGCCCTGCAAGAGGCCTCTGAATCAAATCCACATTGCAAAGTATGTTTTCCAACCTGTTCAGCAGAATGCATAAAATCCTGTAATTCTTTATTTTCAGCAGTGAGGAATCATAATTTTTTGTTTAAGCAATCCAATAACATGTTGTTGATAACATATGAAACTGGCAGTTTAAAGCCATAATGGCTAAGTTTGCAGAAGTGTAAACCTTCTTACCCCATCTATCCAGCGCCCTGGAGTCTCTATCAGAGGGGGTAGGATTTTTAGCAGTAGAAGCCTTAATGCCCTTGGGTCCCCATGAAATGGTCTCTGGATCCGCAATAGGATTTTTAAAAAGGAACTTGTGTGAATCAGGAACCCTGTAATATCTGTCAGGTATTCTGGGAGCAGAAGGCAAGGAATCGGGGGGGCCAAACTAGATTTTGAAAAGGCATCAACAATGTCTAGTACAGGAGGTATAGCTAAATGCCTATGCTGAGGCAGGAGTAAGAAATCACTAAACCTCTTTTGAATCAGAAAAATCCTGCATTCCCCAGTGGAAATGCTCCCTTAAAGTAAGGTCTCACCAAAAGAAAAATCCTCTGGAGGGGAAGCAGAGAGAATAGTCTCCTCTGCATCTGAATCCTCATAAGTAGATGAGGGCAAATCCAGATCAGAAGAATCAGAAAATTCAGAATCCTGGTCAGAAGATTCATAAACAACTTCAGTCTTCGGTCTCTTAGAAGGGGGAGAAGATCTTCAGCCATTATCATTTGTTTTTTTTGTAGGCATAGAGGCTTGAGCATATGGCCTGGGCATCCGTTTCTTAGGGATGGTTTGAGATTTTGGCCTAAATGAAGGAGGCATCTGTTTAATATGCAAGTCAGTAGGCCTGAATACACCCTCAGAAGCTGGTGCCTGCATAACGGCTCCGGACGAATCCAAGGTAGACATCCGCAGGTTCCACAGTTGAAGCATCTCGGGGCATACTCCGAATGGGTCTCAGTAGAGGTCTGCAACTCAGAAGTAGCGGGTATCAGGGAGGTGCGAAAGCGCCTCACTTAGTAGCGGTGAACTGGTGACTGGCTTAGAAGCGTCGTCGGCAGCTTTGGATCTCAGCAGCCTGTCTATCTTTGCGTTTTTTTCGGAATTCCGGTAGTTGGATGGTTAACTGACATTTCTGGATAATTAAAATCGAGAACTGAAATATTTAGAGGTGAAAATATACAGATGGATAGTGCGTTGATTAAATAAAGCACAAAACCGACAGCAAGGTACATCGTGGTCAGGGCCTAGGCAAGGAACAGTACAAATGAAAATCTGTGAGGCATTTGCTTTCCACAAGTAATGCAATTAACTTTTACCGACACTGGAAGGAGCAAGAAAAAGTTTCCCCAGCAGGGTACTTCGCTTTAAAGACTTGGGTTCTGAAACTCTAAAATGAAAATTTCAGGAGTCAGCCGACCGGCACTTGTGAACTGCTTGTGCTTCGGGCACCGCACAGCAAGAAAGACGGATGTAATGGCATCGGCTGCATTCTTTATACCCCTGACAACCTGACATGGAAAGGACAGGACCCAAGACTTTTGTTATTCAGGCCAACTTGAGAGCTACTGCAAGCAGATAACCCAAATGTAATGACTGCAAAAGTGAAACACGAAGAACATCTGGGTCCAGTATCCAAGTCTCCAGTTGAAGGTGATGGTGAAGAAACGGGAACCATATCTGAAGCCAGTAAAAAGCAATGAGGATGAGTTTGCAACCCAACGATTTTGCTTTCTGAAGTACCTTTGGAATTAAAGGGAAAGGCATATAGCAGTCCCGGAAGGGTACCTAGGGCCGAAGTAGCTGCTGCATTTGTTGTTTAGGGGAGTAGCAAAAAGACTGCAGCATGGCTGGCCACATTTGTGGAAAATCAAGTCTGCAACTTCTTTCTTCAGGGACCACTCGTGAGGCATAAGGATAGCTCTGCTGACCTGCCCGCTGTCACGCTGGATTTTCCAGGAATGTGCGTTGCAATCAGAAAACGTTGGGAAGACATCACCCATTGCCATACCCGAAGAGCCTCCCAACACAAGGGATAAGATCTGGCTCCGCCCTGCTTGTTGATGCACCATACCACTGCCACTGTTTGTCTAGATTGCAATAGCCCCTGCAGGTAGAGAGTCCTGAAGTGCTTGCAACGCCTGAAGCACTGCTCACATCTCTAGAGCATTGGATGTACAGATGGTACTCATGAGGTTGCCACATCCCTTGGACAGTCAGTCCCAGATAATGCACCGACCCCATCTGGGAAGCATCTGTGGTCACTGTGGCTACTGGATGCAGGTCTAAAAAGGGTCTGTCCAGATTAACCTGGAAGAAGATCAGCCACCACAATAGGGCCTTTTTGCAAGATTCTGTGATAAAGATCATGTGTGCCATTGGCAATTCCTGGAAAGACCACTGAGCGAAAAGAATCCACTGTAGAATCTGCATGTGGAAGAGTACTAAAGGAACTAGTGTAATAGCTGCAGCCATTAAGCCCAGTACGATTCATCTTGCCTAAACTCTGGTCTTGTTTATGAGAGAGGAAACTTGACACCCTGTCTACAGGCAGTTTTGCTATCATGCGTCTTGTATCGAAGTCTGCCCCTATAAAGGTAATAGACTGACAAGGCAGACTTTAAGTAGTTTATTGTGATGCGTAACTTGGAACAAGTTTGGATTGTGTAGTCCCATGCCTTGATTAGTTGATGCTTGGTGGTAGCAGTGAGGAGCCAGTCATCTAGATATGGAAACACCTAGAATCGTAGATGCCTCAGGTGAGCCGTGACCACTGCCATACACGAACACTCTGGAGGCTGTGGTGAGACCAAAGGGCAGGGCCCTGAACTGAAAACTGGCTCCCAGCTGGGAGCGTAGGAATCTCCTGGATTGCCTGTCCATTTTTATATGGTAGTACGCGTCCTGGAGATCTACGGAGCACATCCAATTGTCCTGACCCAAGGAAGAATTGACTGCAGTGTCACCATCCAGAACTTTGTCTTACCGATTGATTTAGCTTGCCAAGATCCAAGATTGGTCTCCAGTTCCCTGTCTTCTTTGCAACTAAAAAGAATCTTGAGTAAGCTCTGGATCCAATTTGGTCTGCAGAGACTTCCTGGATGGCTTTTTTCTAGCAATTTTTCTGGGATTGCATGATCCCAAAGATTGGGTGAAACATCTGGGATAGAACATTAGTCTTTTGAGGGGGACTGAGAAAAGGGAATTTTGTAACCCCTGGATATTGTAGACAGTACCCATGTTTCCCTCGTGATATACTACCAGGGTGCCGGATACAGTGATAATCTGCCCCCGACTGCCTCCAGAGGTGGACAGACGGGCTTCCCTTCAGGAGTGCTGGAAGGGCCCAGCAGAGAAAGTATCTGTCGCCCTGCTGTTGTGGACCCCCCTTTGCCACGAGGGCGGAATCTTGCATGGTTTCCCCCTCTGTCCCTGGGAGAAAAAAAAAAAATCACATGTGTCAGGTGAAGATTCCTGGGATTTTAGGTACCACATTTTCCCACTCTTCTGACCCTTGGGATAGGGTCTAGATGGAGTGAAAAAATGGACCCCTACGGTAGAGTGTGTTTTGCTACCTGTTCACACCCGATGAGAGTCTTTTACTGGTGGCCCAAACAAGGACGAGCCGTCAAAGGGGGTGTTGGTAAATGAAGACTTAAAGGGTTCCGCAAATTGACAAAGGCGCATCCAGGAGTGCCTGCATAACGCTACTCTGGTACTTGCTGCCCTACTCGCTCCATCTGCCGCATAAGAAATGAGCCTCATGGAGGAGTTTACCACGAAGGTCACGGTCGCAAGCTCAGAAGCTGCCCTGTTCACACAGCTGTAAGATCTTGCAGGGTATCTCCTAGCTCCTTCAGGAGATCCCTCTGAAGTAATGTGAAATGTGACAAGTAATTCAGCGATCTGAGAGTAAAAGTCGCTAAAGAAATAAACATGCTTCCCATACCTGTCCGTCGTAAGAGACTGTTCGGCGGATGTACAGATTAAGTTTCCGCAAGTTCCTTCTTGATGGCTGCTGCCACCACCATGGCATCGACGGGGACTCCCTTGGAAAGGAAAGAACTTCAGGAGCTGTAATAAATTTGTTAGGTCTCCTTGGAAGAGGTTTTATGGTCTCTTGAGCGCACCACACCTTTCAACTCACTACAGACAAAAGTGGGTCGAAAGACTGAGACACCCAAGAGGTGGAGGGTCGGGAACCAAATGCGTCAAGGTATACGGACTCGTCCTCAGAAGGGGGTATGACTTCCAGCCACCCCTCTGAGGATTTCTAAGATGTCTGAAAAAGAAATCCTCAGAGGGGGACCATGGGGACCCTTCCAACGCATCCAAGTCTGTATCCGAAGTGATAGACTAAGGGGAGTCCAGATGCTTCCTCTTGCATTTCTTATTCAGAATGTTCAGGCGAGGTTTTGGAAGAAGTGCGGTCACCCAGTGGGGCGTCCTGGGGCACAGGTTCCCTATGCTTGGCAGGAGGAGGGACAAAGGCCAAAGAAGGGAGAAGGAGCTAATGGAGCAGAGGGTGGAGCAGTCTCAAGAGACAACACACATCACATCGAAAGCACCATGGTCCTGAGTCAAGAGAGCCCCCGGCTCCGAAGAGCCCGGAGATCTACTTCGAACTTGGAACGAAGGCTCCGAGGCAGATATAAGAGCAGAGCTCACCTGTGCCGAAGCTCAGAGAGGGGAGCGAGATCTGACAAGGGTCTGATGCCACTTACCCCCTTGGAGCTGAGAGCTTCAGCGTCCAGACCCCTTGACAGACATCGAGAACAGAGCGTAGTCGGAACCGATAAGGGAGAAGAAACCGGCGCACACTGTTCCACCTCCATGACTTACATGCACTCAGACTCCAAGCTCAAGAGAGTCTGAGGAGGAATTAATGGAGAAAATGGGAGAGCCGAAGCCAAATCATTATGGGCTGGACTCAAGTAATTTAGCAAGTGCCTATGACTTAAAGGAGCCTGTTGACCACTCTCCACGTCGTGATCCGAAAGTCTGGAGGACCAAGAGGAATGTAAAGATAGAGGACTGCCCACTCCAGGTTGCAGCAGCGGAGATTATGGAACAGAGTGTACTGGCTCCAAAGGGGGAGACCTTGGTCTCTTATGGATCCGGACAGGGTCAGAGAACACAGATGGAGCCTCCGGAGACTTAGTTTTGTCACAGCCAATGCTGGGGGCCGACAGAACCGAAGGCTTCTCAGTAAGTTTCTGTCTGTTCCGAGCTCAGATGGCTTGGAGTGTTTCTTTGACACTTTTGCTGGCTTAAGCCCCTGAGACGAGGTTATCTTGAGGGTTCTTAAGGAGGTCACGCAAGATCAGCTTATTTTTTTTCTTTTCTGCAGGACTCTGGAACTGAAAGCATGACAGATGGAGTAAGAGTCCTGCAGGTGAAAAGCCACGTTCATAAGAGACATTTTCTGGCAACACGAGTCGCATTTTTTTAAACCCGGAGGGTTTAGACTAACTATCACTCACAGCCTACATCAAGCAGAAGTAAACAGGCGGATAACCACAGAGAAAAAAACATTTAAAACTTTTTTTTTTTTTTTTTAAAAGAAAGGAGGAAAGAAAAGGAAAAAGGGGTGAGAGCCACTAACTAAACAGCAAATCCCCTGATGGGAGAGCCTCTAAAACAGCAATCCCAGAGAAAGGAAGAACCCTCGAACCTAAACGGGCTCTAAGGGGAAAGCAGGCCTTAAAAATAAAACAACGGCCAAAAAACACAAAAAAAGAGAAGAGAAAGGGGTCATAAGACTTAAAGAAAAATACACACTAACGAGTCAATATAATCAATTACCAAGGAAGTTGCAAGTAATTATAGAACACAAAGTACTTGGCCTGAGCCAGTATGGAGCAATCTCAACACTGCAAATAGCAAAAGAGATCTGGGTAGCTGCCGCTGGGTATGTTGGGATAAGAGGTAGCCTCGAGCCAGTAAAAGCTCTTGAGCTTTAGTAAATTGGCAGTTAGAGAGGATCAGCTCCCACCCTAACCAGCAAGAATGAAAACAAGATGGGAACACGTAACATCTAAGATTAATGCTGCTGACATTGACCCTAGAGCTTGCAGAATCAACTGGACTGAAATTCTGTTACAGCAAGTTTTCTTGACTGGATTTCTTATTGTTTATACTCTCAAAATGGGAAGAGATGCCACCATAAATACTGTGTTGCACATTGTTCCTATGAATTCCAGTGTCTGCACGAGTTGTAGTAGAGACTTGTAATTGGATGGTTATTCCCAGATTTGAAAGTCTGCAACACCTGGTCTTGTGCTTGTACCAGTTGATGCCTGGTCTGGGCGGTGGTAAGCCAGTCATCTAAATATGGAAAACGCCCACAAACCCTGCAGTCTGAAGTGAGCTGCTACGACTGCCATACACTTGCCTAACACCCTGGGGGCTGTGGTGAGACCAAAGGGCAGAGCTCTGAACTAATGACTGGCTCCCAGCCGGAAGTGTAAATACCTTATGGATCATCTTGTTGATTATGTCTGACGTACCTTCAGGATGTGTACTATCAAGCACATCCAGTAGTCCTTGCTCAGAAAGGGCAGAATGAATGGAACAGTGATCACCTAGAGCATGGTGTGTTGAAGTGATTTGTCCAATACATAGATCTAACAAAAAAAAAAAAAAAAAAAGTCTCCTGTCCCATTTTCTTTGGCATTAAAGAATCTTAAATAAGTTCTTTATTCTATTTGGTCTGGAGGGACCTCGAACGATTCTTTTTTATAGCAGCTTTTGTATTTCCAATGGTGCGGTTTTCCCTCAGATTGGGTGGAACATCGGAGATTTTTCTGGGTAACGGGGTGTAAGGAAAAAGGGAATATAACTTCTGGAAATATTTTTCTGCACCCAAGTATCCTTTATGCCTCAGCATTAATGGCCTCTAAAAGGGAATTTGAATGTTCTTTAATTCACTTTGCAGTCTTGTGAAGTGTGCCAAATAGTTCAGTGATTGGAGAGCAAATGTTGCTTAAGCATATACTCTTCCCAAATCTGTCCAGCACCCTAGATTCTACTTGGAGGATGGACAGTGGAACTCTGTTCGCCAAGTTTTCTTGGGGGGGGATTCCAAGTGTTTCCTCTTGCATGTCTTCTTCTTCCTAGGGCCTTCTTCAGTGGGATGATCCAATTAAGTGATAATACCCAGCTGGGTGGTCTGGAAGCTCTGGTCTGGCAGTCCCAGTGTTGTAGAATGCCAAGGTTCATTGTGCAAAGTCAGCCTAGATGCCGATGGTGGATCAGAGGGGCAAGGACCCGCCTAACCTGTTGAAGCAGAGAAAAACCCTCTTCACAGCCTTGAAGGCAGACCGCTCGGGAGAGAAGTCCAATGAAGCAGAGTAAACTAGTTTCTGGCCTGCCACTTCCCGCCACTCAAAAAGCCATCCACCCGAGGAGGAAGCCATAGAAGAGCTATCAAATGAAAACCTAAGGTCGATCTTATCCCCTCTGATCTGACCCTATCTGGTTAACTTTCAAAGCTGACTCAGTAACTGTCAATCCGAAGACAATGTTCTCCTTGGATCTGACATAAGGGCCCAGAAGTCTCGGATCCGAAAACTACCACCACAGGGTGTTTCAGAGGAGAAAGTTTCATTATTGGCATAGCTGCTGGATTTGTTCCTGACCAGAGGTGGTAGGAGCTATGAAGATTCCCTTCTGAAACTGCTCCATGAAGAATATCCTCATACATTCCACATCTGCCTCTGAGAGACTTCTGGAGGAATGAGAGGACACCACTGAAGGGGACTTGGTGTCGCCGAGGAAGTGGGAGGGCACCCTGGCCAGTACTGGATCCACAGAGTGAATAGGTAGTGCGAGGCAAAGGCTTTGGATCCAAAGAGTCGTGTTGGATCGCATGTTGACAGACTAGAAAAACATCTGCTTGGATCCAAAGAAGGTCGAATCCTGGAAGACTTAGGATCCAGTTTTTCTTATTTGGCTCAGAGGATGCAAAAGCCAAAGATTCCACAGATCTGGACCTTTTTGAAGGGCCCCTAACTTTCACTTCACGAGGCTGAACTTCAGATAAAGCATCCAAAAAAACGGCCGTTTAATATCAACTTATTCTTCCTCCCAGTTAGAAAACTAGGATTAAAGTTATGAAAAATGTCACAGTCCTGATTCAAGTGCTCCACGCCTAAAATAGAAAGAGTGGGCATCAGAGAAAAAAATTTTATGCTCACATCATTCGCACTTTAATCTCCTTTTAGACATAGTAAGTTCACCAACAGCAGCAACAGTCAGTGGAAGGAGTGTTTTTTTTTTTGAGGAAGCTAGATTAATCATAACGAAAAGAAATAATCAGCAAGAAACTAAAAGACAAAAACAATAGAAAGGACAAGAAATAAGGGGTAGGAAAGGCCTATCAACAGTGGGAGTTTAGAATAGACTAGTAAGTAAGTAGTGTAAACACCAACAAGTGAATTCTAATAGCAAACAGATGGAATGAAAATTCTAGCAGAAGAGAATTTATCCACGTTCAAGATTGGCAAAATAAGAAGTTATGTACTCACCATAACGTTCCATGCTTGTCCATCTCACCTACATTCTTGCTGGCTGTGTTCGGAGCTATTCTCAGCTTTGACTTTGCCAAATACTAAAGGTAGAGAGCTTCCGCTGGCTTGAGGCTAACCCCTAAAGCATGATGCTCTGGGCCAACCCCCCAGATCCTGTTTGCAAGCGAAAGAATCACAGAAAGTTTGTATGTGTGTATACATATGTATCTATATATATATATATATATATATATATATATATATGGGTTCATGTCAAACCAACGACATGTTAAAATAACGAAAGTCACTACATCAAAACGAAACCATCGACAGTTCAAAACATCGACAGTACATTTATACGAAAGTACAGTGCTAACATGGGTCCTGCAAGGGGGAAGTAGTATGGGTACAGTATCATATCATATCCTTTACTTCCCCCTTGCAGGACTCACGTTAGCACTGTACTTTCGTATAAATGTACTGTCGATGTTTTGAACTGTCGATGGTTTTGTTTCGATGTAGTGACTTTCGTTATTTTAACATGTCGTTGGTTTGACATGAACCCATATATATATATATATATATATATATATATATATATATACGAACGAAAAAAGAAAGTAAACCACAAAATCCACAACAGGTATCCAACGACCAAAAAACCACCAACCAACGAGCCTGAACACTAGTTTTATTTAATACAAAAGAGCGTTTTCGCTACTAAAAACCGCAGCTTCCTCAGAGATACAACAGTTTAGTCGTAGTACGACTGTATAAGTAGTTACAAAGTTAAAAACTTTTAAATAGCAGGAAATGACAAAACGTCAAAGGAAACCATCAAAGCGCATAAAACAGCGCATGTTCGTTACAATTTAAAAAGTCAACCTTAAAAAATCAACCTTAAGAAACATATCTGGTAAAAAAAAAGTAAATCAGTTCCTTGAAAAAAATATTACAAGGTTTTATAAATTTTTTAACACAATAAAAAACTAGTAAACCACTAATACTTTCGTCATGAAAAATGTATGTATATAGTAAACCTAATATTTTTGCTTTAAATTTTCTTTTAATTTACCTACTTGAGAAAACCCCTCAAAAAAGTATCTAGTATAAAAGTGTATGTAATGAAGTAATAATAGACTAAACCTAATACAGGTATTAGATTAAGCCATCTCAGATAGCTCCGTAATTTTAAGACTGCAGCTATGTTACAGTTTTCGTTTAAACCGGGAGCTCTGAATGCATCTAAAGTGAGTTGCCATTCAAGCTCCCGGTTTTCTAAAATAAGGGATGATGGGCCACCTCTAGCATCTGTCGGAACATGATCAATACCCATAAAGGAAAAAGTATGCCCAGGATTTTTATCTATGTGTTTTGCTAAAGCGTTATCATCTTTATTCTTTTTGATTGCATAGACATGTTGGTATATTCGTTCACGGACCTTGCGGTCCGTCTTACCAACATAAAATGCTGGGCAACAATCGCATAAAGCAATGTAAACAGAGCGAGTTTGGCAATTTATTTTGATGAATCTGGTATTTCTTTTTTCTAATGTCAAAAGAGTTGCCAGGTTTTATAAATTTGCAAAAGTTACAAAATTCACACTTAAATGTTCCTTTCGGTCTGTTGAAGGAACATTTAGTGATGTTTCTTTGCAAAATTTCTTTTAAGTTGCTAGCTCTTTTGTACACAACACTGGGGGAAGGACCCAATTTTTCCAAAAGTGTTGGTGAACTAAATATAAGATGCCAATTCTTGCATAAGATTGACCAAATTGCTTTAGAGTTGGTATTAAATGTTGTAACAAAACTTAAAGTGAACTTACGTTCAATATTTTTTGTTGAGGGCATTACAACGTCCTCTGTTAAAGCCATATTGTCAACTATAGTTAGAATAGCATCAGATGAACTAGGAGTACCATTTTGGACACTTAATGGAAATCTTTCATGGTTAAGGAGGGGTTTGTAAAACCCTTCCAACCTTTTCTGATTAACTTCCATTATCAGTTCGTCAATTAAGTCACCTAGATAACCCCGGTTTAAAAACAACTCACGCAAAAAAGTACATTCTTTACAAAAATCAGAAAGAGTACTACACATCCTACCCGCTCTAACCAGTTGGCCTTTAACTATTGACCGCTTCTGCCTAAAGGGGTGGAGGCTCGAAAAGTGTAAAAAGGAGTTAACATAGGTAGACTTCCTAAAGATAGTTGATGTTACCACCTTGTTGTTCAAATCTTTAATTAATTTGACATCTAAAAGGTCAATTTCTGTAGTAGAAAATTTAAATGTAAATTTCAGAAATTGTGTGGTTGTTAATAACCTGTACAAAATTGGTTGCAGATGTGACATCCTCATGAAAAAGAATGAAGATATCATCTAAAAACCTAGTATAAAAGATGACATTCTTCATCAACTCGGCTTTATTGAACAAAAAATGCTTTTCCCAGTAAGCGACAAAAAGGTTGGCAACGCTTGCACCACAAGGGGAGCCCATGGCTACCCCTTGTTTTTGCAAGTAATACTCTTTGTCGAAAACAAAAAAGTTGGACGTCAAAAGTATGTGCAATAATTCAGTAACCAAATTGGTTTCAGATCTTGGAGCTCGTAGTTCAGTTATCAAAAGAACAATCCATTCCACAGCTTCAAGGTGTGGAATGGAAGTGCACAGCTCAATGACATCTATTGTTAAAAAGTTATTAGAAAAATCAAATGGGATGTCATTAATGTTCTTCAGAAAAGTCCAGGAATCTTTACAAATACCTGGAATCAATTTAAT